>NW_011887813.1:71371-75482 GCF_000806365.1 Fopius arisanus | reverse complement strand
TATTTATAAATATTTTCATATATATATTTGTTATATATTATTTTTAAATATTTTTTTATATTATATAATTTTGAATTGGAAATCATACGAGCATTGGGCGTTAGCCAGGATTCGCGATGGGGACGCAGCTGGTATGAATCCCACAAAGATCATTTATGATCTGTTCTCCACCTTCACCTAGTTGGGACCGACTCTATTTTGGTCGTGATCCCTAATTGCGTTGTCGGTTGGTGACTAGTCAAGGTATCAAATAAATTTCATCAAAAGTTGATACTGCGGAGATTGAAGTTTGAAATTCCAACCCCTAAATTTTCAGGGGATTATTATTATTGTTCTCGGGTTAGCAGTCGGAGGGATGAAACGACTGGGAGTCCATTTGTTGGTGATTCAATGGCGTTCTAGTGGCAAAATCACTGGTTATATTGCACCGAGTGCACGAGATCCTGGGAGCGGCTCCTTGTAAAGCCGGAAAATGGGAATTTTTCCTCCCGGAAGGGAAAAATGAATCTCGGAAAAGGGCAATCAGTCGATCCAGTCACGTCACACAAACACATAGACGTGGGGGATTGGTAGGTGTTGGTTGGTTCCGGCGGAAGGGAATAGCCGACCGGTAACGGACCGAAACGAACCGAAACGGACGGTTATTTGCGATTTATGCCGGTCACGTTCACCTTTTCGTTACTCTAGGTGTCCGTTTCCTTTCCGTGTGTATCTACCGCGAACTGAGCTTTTCTACCCTCACCTAGGAATAGGATACTATGGTCTAGACGACTTTTACTCAGTGGACAAGGACAAGCTTCCGGTGGAAAGCTGTCGAGATGCTATCCCCAGAGGAAATAAATCTCGTTGTGCAACGGATCAACTTAACTCTCGACTTCTCAGATGGTTTTCTTCGGTTCGTTATTTATTTACGTCTTATGCTCACTGAAAAAATAAATTTATTTTCTCAAAGATGCGAAAGAAAATTGATGACAGAGAATTCTGCCTGTCAATTTTCGAAATCGGCAAATCGACGTGAGTCTTTCCATAAATTCATGGCACTTGTCATATATCCAAAAATCAATTCACTGTGGCAATCAGTATTTTCATCATTTCGTTACTCATTATCTTTGATTGATTAATTCTTGATTCGATTGTGCGATCGAGACTTTCGTTATCACTTCAAGTGTTTAGAAGATTGATCCTAAGTATTGTGTTGACAGTGCGATATATTATGTTATCAAAGTCCTGAGAAAAATATAATTCTACATTTTATATCAATAACAATATAAATATAATATAATATAAAAATATAAATAGACATAATTTCTCGGCTTGTGAACACTTAAAAATTATCGCGCAACAAGAGAATCTCATTCTGTTCAAAACATTTTCTCTCAGTCCGAGAGCCAAATGATTTATCAGGAGATTCCACCATTTTTTAAATTGACGTGATAATATTTTCTCGCATCAAGCACATCATCTTCGTGAGAAGTTGCCTCTCTGATTGTACAAAAATCCGGAATTTTTCCGTGATACAAATTTATCAATGAAAAACTTCACTGACGAACTCCCTACGACGACTGAATAATTATCACGAGACAGTTTTCCATTAATTATCATTATTCTCATCACAATATTGTGTTACCTCTCTGGAATATTGTCGATTCAAGAACATATCTTTGCCGTGCAGTATTCCATGTAATTAATCAGAGGAATATCCCCGGGGTATTTAAATATAGTCGGAGTTGATATAATAATTTCGATTAAAAGTTAAAATAAGGTCATGAAGAGTTGTGAGATGGAAAAACTGGGGAAAACAGAAATGTTTTAACTCATTTGTCCAATTCTGGTGGGCACTTGGTGGAGTGGGAGTTGAGGTCAGCCAATCGAGTTCAATAACTCCAGTGCATGTTAAATTAAAAGGTGTCCCCACCATATTTTAATAACACCCTGTGCAATTCAACTCTCATATTTCAAATATTAATCTCATTATTCCTTGGTCTCGTTCATTTTAATTCCGTTAATATTTGTTAATTTTTCCGTTTCACCAGTCGTATCTCCAATTTTTTATTTAAATTATTCAAAGAATACAACGGAAAAATGTAAAAATTTTGTAAATATTTAATGAAATTGCATTGGTACTTCAATTAATTGCTTTCGTGAACAATTCAGTTTTGATAATAAAAGATGTTTATACAATTGACAATTTAAAAAAAAAATCTCCCAAAATAATTCCCGTAAAATAAACCAACACATGCCTGTAATTTTCACGACATTTATATTCTCTGGAGCTTTCCCGTCAAATAAATTTATTTTTCCAACAAAATTTCACCTCTCATTCCTAATTAAACGCAATTCTCGTTCTACCGCTCTGAAAATCGAGTTCATCGTTTGTTCATATAAAAATTATCCTCTGAATATTCGAATCTCCAATTAACCATTCATATCGCAAACCAACTTGCAGCTCCACATGTCCCTGAAATAAAAATAAAAATGAATCCGTTCTACCACTAGAACTCACCAATTGCAACTAAAAATAATTCGATTTATTAATTTTCCCTAATTATCACTGATGATTACAAAAGTTACACTGGGATTTTCATGTGAGAGATCTTGGAATTTTGAAAATTGAATTTCTTGGATTTTGGAAAATTGATTTTCGTGAAATTTTGAGACTTGACGAACCACTCAATTCTTTATTCCAATTAACTTTAAAAAAATGTAGATTTATTACAATTACTCCTTAATAATTCCAAAAACTCAAAGCAAACATTTCCCAATTTTTAATCAATCGAAGATCGAGAAGTTTTTCTGGGAAATTCGGAATTGAATTTCCTCTTTCCAGTTCGAATTCGAGTTCTTTGAAATTCCTGAAGTACTCGAAAAATAATTACTAAAACAATAAGAAAAGTGCCCGGGGACAGCGACAAACGGTAAAATATCGTCTGACTAAAACTGAAAATTCGGTCGGAGTGTTGGGAATTATGGGATAATACCTATAACATATTGATACTACAGGCCGAGACGATGAAATTTGAATCATCGAATAGTTGGGCAAACACTATGGGCACAATAGTAGCCGATAGGTATGCGGACATATCGATCACTATTTGCTCGATTGCACCGCATACCTTAATTCCAGCACTCCACCTTATGTATTAAACGCTTATGTACCTACCATTAATTATTCTGTCCATACGTGCACTGAGAGACGATTAATTATCCAGATCAAGACATTCAAATCATTCGCCATTTCATCTGATTAAATCGCTGAATAAGATTTTATCGAAATTTCAGTGGCAATATCACTGGAATATAATTCTTCTCAAACATTTATTTATTTAATTACCTTCCTTCCAATGGAAGAAGAAAAAGAGAATTTATAAATTTTATATTAATATTAAATATAAATTTATAATCATTTAAATCATCAGTTTAATTCTCCATAAATTCATTATAATTTTCCCTAAATTCTATTTTCTTTAGACCATTGAGGAAGCCTGAGATGAAGTAGAGTGAAATGATAAAATCATTTGTAAATAGAATGACTCCGATAACACAATATCAAGTTGATGTCAACCTCCCGGATTCACGATCCCTGGATGACGATAAATTGTGCTAGAAGTTGAAAGTCTAATGACTGTACTGGCACCTAATTCTTTACAATCACAAACACCCTGATAAATCCTCCAGGTTATCAATAAATTCCTGCGCATCTACTTCCCTCTGGAGAAAGCTCTTCAAGTTGAAAAAGCTGAAGGTGAGAACCATAACGGTCCATTAGTTGGTGCGACAGTGGCAGAATCCAATGATATACGTTTCTTGCCAAAGAAAACCGATAAGATTCATTCTTTCCTTCTTGGCTTGCGGTAGTCCCTTTCTTCCACCAGCCCCTATCCTTTTTATACTCAGAAAATTGATGCGACAGGCCTTTCAAGATCACCCGATTTATCACCCTGAATTTTCATCCCCCAAAAAAACCCCCAAAATTCACGAATAACGATGAGAAAAATGTGAAGACGAGTGAATAGAAAAAAAAAACTGCAGTTGTGTTTCTAGGAATTTATAAACTGGCGTTCATTTTACCCTGAAAAAGTTTTTAGCACCAGAAAGTGAGCCACTGGTTTCA
>NW_011887813.1:0-70236 GCF_000806365.1 Fopius arisanus | reverse complement strand
GCTCCAGTGCAAAAACATATGATGAATCTGAAGGTGAGAAACCAGATATCCCCCCAGAATCCACCCCCTTCAAATAGTAAGGATCAACCCGAACCCGACGAGAAAACTTTATCCGGCTGATCCTCCCTCGATGCGTCCCTCTGTATATCCCATACATGCATCCGTAGAATGGCTGCCAATAAAAATCGTTGGCTTTTCTACACTATAACCCTCTTCCAACCCCCTCTCTCCACCCTTCCATCGTTTTTCTCATATTCAACGATTCGATATTCAACGACTTGTTCGTTGCGCGCAGTTCAAACGCGAGAGATTCTGTATTCATTGGTCCTTTCCTCCTTTTTTTTTTCTCTCCTCTACCCCATGCACTTGGATTTTATGAGGGGCATCCCCGAGTAGGTAATCCCGCTCCTACGAACAATATTTCGACAGCTTCGTTGGGCAAAAAGTGAGAAGCTACCGGGAAATAGAGTAAGAACTCACGGTATGGAGGAGTGGCGGATGAAAAAGGGATATCCGAGAGATTCTCATGTGATCACATCTGGTGTCTCTATCTCCTCTTTTGATGAACATCAATATTTTAGTTTTTTATTTTTATTCTTTTTGTTGCAGGATGGCGCTTACGTGGGAGGTGGTGACACTGATGGTCTTGGTATCTGTCCTCATGATCCACAGCATAATAGCACTGCTGTTTTTGCTGGTAAGTATTTTTACACTCTCTTTTTTTTTTGAAGGAGAATTGTCGAAGTTTTATGGTAATGATGATGGTTATATCCGTTGAAGTGCCATGTGAATTGGCTCTTTGGACCTTTTCGAGAATGATACTTATATTTCTGGGAAATGAGGTGGAAGACGCTGGTTAATGATGTGAAGTAAGGAGATAAGTTCTTAATCATTTTTTGGCAGGATAGATTGGGAGGTGGATCGCTGGTGGCAGGAAAATTTTCACGGCGAAACGTACCGTGACGAGCTATTTATCCTCGCAACTTTTCGGGGTACTATCGAATTGTGCTCATGGGAAGGAGAAACTTATTGTTGTAGTATCTCTGCGAGCTGGGATAAATGGTTGAGACGGTATGTTCTCAACCGGAAATGTCTCGGTTTCTGCAATGATAAATATTTGTATAACTGTTCCGTTTTCGAGTCTCGAGAATACTCAGTGCATCAGTTCTCCTTCTCGTTTAATTTCGAAAAAAGACAAATTTATATTTAAAATCCCCAAGAAACTCATGCCTCAACAAAAATATTTTCCGTGAGAAATTTCAGAGCAATTTCCACTAGATTTTTTTCATGTTTCCAAAAATATCAATTTTTGTTGAATTTAAATATTTTCAGAGTGAGCGGGCGATTTTCCATGGAAATAAAGTACGAGGGGTGAAATTAATTTGAAATTCCATGTATCCCCCACCCGAAGGGATGAATATTATCCAACGGTATGATATCTCAATCATCCCTGGTGAAATTCAAAGTAGTTTCCTTTTATATGGTTTAAATGTCATGACGTGTAGAGAGTAAAATGGGTCGGGTCAAAATATACTCCTTGGCAAGTGGTATTTATGTAACCACGGGGTGTAATGGTTGGGCTACGAATACGCCTTTGAATAGGGGGGATGAATGTGAGGCATAAGGGGTATTTCAAGGGGGTTGCAAAGAGGGTGAATTGTGGAGAAGAAAAAGTGGCGAGAGGAAGGGTCTGGAAAACTGAGAACACGTTGGCGGCTACAAATCTACCTACACCCTGAAAGCTCAAGAGCTGAATATATGGATCTGTACTTTAGCCCCCTATCCATTTCTATATTTCAGAAAGTTCTTTTTTCATCCAGCGTTCCTTCTCGTGTTTCTTTATACATCCATGTTAATCATTTCATTGGAGTAATGCAGCTGAAGATGGGGAATGAAAAGTGGCTGATGAATTGATGGAATCTCTTGATGAAATGAGCACCAGACATGACTCGTGCATTTTTTCCATTAGTCCACTGAATATTCTCAAGAGTTTCAAGATGGAACGGTAATGCAAATATTTTCACTGCGGAAACAGAGAAATTTACCGTCGACGTCGAATAGATATGACCATTTTTAGTCGGCATTGTTTTTCGTGATCGTTAACATTCAGGGAATCATTTTTGGATAAAAGAAGATGAAAATCGTCAAAACCTGTAATATATGCTTGTATAAATCGAATTCCCCTGATGTTCATTAATTTTTATTGAATAATATTTCCAAAGAATAATTATTATTGCTCAATCGCTGAGTTTCTGTCATCCTGGCCAATTTTTTTATATAAATTCAACTCTGGGAGTTTTGGATAGGAATTCTTAATAGTGTGAACAGATAAAATCGATTTCACGACGTGAAATGGAATTCATTGGAGGCGAGGATTTCCTGATGAAATGTTCTCGATGTCGAACATAATCATGAAGTTAATTGCTGACCTTGATCAGAATAGCGTGATCCGAGTCTTCATACCGATTCAATAGTTTCGGATAGAGAAACTTGATCAGTGACTTCATGGGTTCAATTCCAAAAGGAATGGTTATTTCCTCGAATCCGAGGCAAATTGCCACACTTCATGTCCCAATTGGACATCCAACGTGTCAAGCCTATCTCATTTCAATCACCTTCTTTCTTATTTTCACTGTTCATCACAGTGACTTCATTCAGCTTTTGAATATTTTAAATTTAGTAATTCGATCCCATGAGAACGATAAAAATAAAATCATACATTTCAGTATTCCCTGAATTAAATTCCGGAGAAGTTCGTCATTTTACTTATTCATAATTAACCTTTACTAGAATATCAATCAATCTTCATTATCGAAGTCATAAAGCCAATTTCAGTAATAACGAGCAGTGGATTCTGCACCGAAATAAAATCTGACCCTTCGAACTTTTATTCAATCCCATAATAAATCTGTCTTCCAGCTCTGAATTATTACGTCACAGATTAATAATGTTATTCAACAGAACGAAATTAATAGCATATTCTATTTGTTCTTCTTTAATTTGGATAAATCAATTAATTTTAATGGATGTAACAGTGATTGAGTGTCGAAACCAGTTGCCAGGCAGTACTCCGTAATTTTTCATTAATGTTTAATAAATGATATCCGGTATTATTTAAATTTTAATGATATCATTTTTCTGTCTAATTGCAGGTGGACAATTGTACGCGGCAACAGTTGCTGACTTTTCGGGTGGTGAACCATTAATTCGTCGTGAGAGAATTAGAACCGAACGCTCTGATCTCAATCAATTGAACGGTGAGGCACTCGTTAAATATACCGATTAAATTTCTGTGTGTTTTTGGGTATTGACGGAGGATTTTAACTTGAAAACTTGGTATTACAGGACCGAATTTCGTTAGCTCCTTCGCTTTCGACGATTATGTATTCTTCTTCTATCGAGAAACTGCTGTTGAATATATGAATTGTGGAAAGGTAAGTTTTATGAAAGTTATGTTTATTCAGTACGTTTGGATAACGATCTTATAAATTATTCGTCGGCTTGAAAATTATCTGAATGTGCGATGAGACAAGTTGTTAAGAATATTATTAATAAGTTTTATCGTTTTTTTTTATATAAATAACATGACGTCTCAAATTACAAAGATATTTTAATTATTATAGTGATTAGTTAAAAATTTAAAGTTGTATTCATGCAAACTCAAATTTTCTCGGAATTTCCCGGATTTTTCACTGATTTCCCAGAGTAATTACTTGGAAAATCAAGTGCTCTATTGATCATCAATTAGAATCGGATTGAAATGAGTTTAATTCAAAATTGTAATGAAATCGTGAGTGAATTCAATGGATTTTTAATTTTTTTATGGGACATTCAGAATTTCTAGAGCTCAGATCTGATTTCTGTTAATGAAATTTTGTATTTTCAGGCGGTGTATTCACGAGTTGGGCGAGTATGTCAGCATGACAAAGGTGGACCCCACGCATTTAGCGACAGATGGACGAGTTTCTTGAAAGCGAGGCTCAATTGCTCTGTACCAGGAGAATATCCTTTCTATTTTAACGAAATCCGTGAGTACGAAGAACAATTACATTTTCATTTCACGAGACAATCCCATACCGAGTGAAAAATGTTTGACGAAAGCTATTTTGCAGTTATTTTAGGGAACTTCAATTTAATTACTGAATTGAGGACTTTAGAGTTGTTCGTCAGAAAATAGAATTGTTTCTCCATCCTCTCAATTCTCGATAGCATCATCTCAGTAATTTAACGTTCTGCATTCGATGTTTATTCAATTAACGTGATTTACATCAGTATTTCATCGTTTTGCAATTTTCAAAAATGAATTTATAATTTTAATCCCAAGTGTCACATTCCCTTGAAATTTATTTGACTTCAAATAAAGTTCTGTATTCCATTGACAATAATTGAATTGAAATTTCGACTTTCCACGAGAAAGAACATAAAAAATTCAATCGAATCATCACCAATTAAAAGTCTCAAGATTTATTTCGAATTTCGAATTTCCACGGAGGGAAATTTCCTCCCGAGCTGTACGATCCCCTGAAATCGGTAATTTTTTAATCACCAATCAGAGGCCAATGCTCTGATCCCGATTTACCAAAAATTCTATGGTCCACACTTATAAATTCCAACAACGTGTCAATCTATCGCCATTGAAATTCCCACACAATTACCCCGAGGCTGTCAAACGAATTATCGCACTTGGCACAGAACATGCCAATAAGTCCAGAGGAAAAAAAAAATGTAGAGCGAGTAGACGAAAAAGTCTGGCCTGACCGAAAAAATCCCAGATACTGAACCGAAGGAAGGGCCAACATTTCGATGGATTGCCCTCCGATACGACTGAGTAGCTGGCACTGAAATCAACCAAAAAGAATCAGATAAAATGAGATGAAAAAGGGAAAGGGGAGAGCGGAAAAATAGTAAAAATAGGAAGTTTTAAAGAAGACATGGGTGGATCGGAAGTGCACGTTGAATGGAAAATCCAAGGTATCTGGAGCTGGACTGGACCTGGCCACCAGCCAGATGTACGTCTTGAATTCTGGCTAGACGCTTGTGCTCCTCTCGAGTGCACAACCGTGTGTTCACGTTCACAATATACAAGGACCATAGCTTTCCTCGGGGGTTGAAGGGGTTGAAATAGAAAGCCTTAAGGGCTTTTTCTACCCGATGCACTGTAAATTTGAAACAATGGCTATTTTCCCTGGCGCCTTTCCTCTCTCTCTCTCTCTCTCCGTTTCCTCCAACTCACTGTAATCTCCTCAAGGTATTTTACCTTGCCCCTTGCTTTATTGTTATTTAGTGGGTTTTTGTCTTGGAATATATATTTCACGGCTGAAATTATGAGGCTATTATACCCACGCTAATTTCACGCGTTATAAGTGAAAGTTATGGGAACAATTTTTTATCCGGTCATTTTAGAATTTTTGACAGATCATTTTTTGGATTTTATCTGTTTTTTTTTATATTGATTGTTAGTGTTATTATTGTTACAATATATTTCGTTGTTTTGGGATTTTTTTACTTGAAGGATTATAAAAATTATTAAAAAATGAAAGACACTTCTACGATTTATCGAAATTTTCATTAATTTTTCAGTGACAATTGAATTAAAATTAAAAATTCTCTGGATTCTGAAATTGAAGATTTAAAAAATATTTTTCAGTGGTGAATTTCTGAAAATTGTCAGTACTTGAATTATTTTTAATTACATTTTCAATAGACTGTCGAATCCGTGCAATATGAGAATATTTTCATTGCTTCAAGGAGTCAGAACAACACATGTGATGGAAATTGAGAATTGAGGAAGTGAGAAATTAGGAATTAGTAGTGAAGTGATAAAACGGTTTACGTCAGACGTAGGATGATTGTTAATTATGCGATGATGAGCCGTTTGTGAATTAAATATCATACCAGCTTCTGGAGCTGACCCAGTTCACCGAACACATGTCTGCTTTACTGAAGAGATTATTTAATAATTTCCAAAATGTACAGTCTCCGCAGATTTACACTTTTCTACTGAATTATTTTCATCAATTTTTCTTTGTCACAGAAAACTTTTCGTAATCTCCAAAAAGTCTCTATAAAACTTCTCCAGAAAAAAATTCTTCAATCCCAACCCTCACTCCCAATTATATTTGTCAATTAAAATAAATTAAATTACGGGACAGATAAATATTTTTTTTTACATTTGGAAGAGTCCATAAAATTTCCTGATTTTCCAAGTGAAAAAAATTGAGATAAATTTGGTGTTTATTTAGAGTTGTAATTAATTTCACTGAATGTTTTTTCCTTTTTTAAATTATTAAGGAAATAGGTAAATGAAATTCGCAAGGGAAAAAAATGATCTCAGACGGCTAAACGACATCGAAATCTCCAGCACAGGGTGGCATTACCTCGAATAAATTCCAACTTCACCGCGAAACCCACAAAATGAATTATGAAAATCCTCCCCAAGTGCTAATTCCCCACCTCCAGAGAAGCCCCCAAAAAACAAAACTCAGAGAAGTCGTTGAAAAAAAATTCCCAACGGCTGTTCGCCCTTAATTACCAGCCCCACCCCAGCGATTGCGAAAGCCATCCCTCATAACGTCAAAAAAAAAAAATTAAAAATTCTCCCCCAATTTAAGCAAACTTCCCCCCATAATTAACCGAATACGGAGAAACAGCGATAAATCTAGGATTTAAAACGACGACACGAATTTCCTATCTAATCTAACCGGGCGATTTGATTCAAAGCGCAAAAGTTGTTGAACAAAAAGACTCAATATCCAACGAGAAACTTTTTGACTCGTAAGCATCAGAGTGTCAACTTTAGCTTTTGCTGGAGATACGCCCGAGTTGGAATACCAAATCCGATTGGAGGAACTTCCGAGCGTCTAGAGCACATCCTCACGATTTTTTTTTTACACCATTATTTTTTTTGCTCACATTTTTCTCCATTTTTATTTTTCATTTTCCTCTACTGTTTCCTCCACTTCGTACAGTTGACGTTCAGATCGCTGCACCACATACGAGCGTGGGAATATTGGAAATTGTCGAAAAGTTTTTCACCAGGGGGTTTTGGGGAGGCAAAGAGGGGACAGGGCCTTGAAAAATATCTTGGGTATACCAACGGCATTGTGAAATGTAGCATGAGAGTTAAATTTTTCTTCAAACTTCGAACGTAGAGAAAACGTATCGATCAATTTCCTCGGATTGAAAAGAATATGGGGACGTGGGCGATAGTTCATATTCTGAACTTTGAGAGAAATTCTTCGTTCATTTCGATATTAAAACGTAATGTATTGAACCTGGGGAAATGGAAGGGAAGAGAAATGATGGGAGTTTCTAGATTTCTGGTGGGAGTGAATCCTGCTGGATGGATTGAAGTGATGAATTCTTTTTGGAAGAACCAACCAATTGCATTGAGACGAATGAAACCTAGAAAATTATTTTTCCACTGTCAGAAAGAAATTGATAAATTGATACTTCGTAAACAAACGACAATTCAGTTTCATTAAACAATGCTTGATTATAAACAAATACAATTTTCAACTTTCAATCTGATTATTTATCCTTGAATCCAATTATTTATCCGTAAGTAAATAAATTCCGGGAAGGGTAAACGCTTTTCCCTTGTCACGATAACTAATATATTTCCTCCAAATTCATCAGTGAAACCAAAAAAATGAATGACAAACCTGAGGCTTGGGTTTACCACCGAATTAAATACGGGAGTATTCGATGGAGACTTGAGCTCGCCACCTAAAAATCCAATTCTCGAGAAATCCCACGACTCATAAAATAAAAATCGAAAGAATTGGAATGTATCGAAACAAAGAGAGAAAGCACTGGATATCCCTGGAAAATAAATTCCTCCAGCCCAGTGATACTGGATTCTTTCCACTCGAGTATCATTCAATCATCTTATGCTAATCCATTTCATTCCAGAATCGACGAGCGACGTGACAGAGGGTTTCTACGCTGGACGTCACGATCAATTGATATACGGTATTTTCACAACCCCAGTGAATTCAATTGGTGGATCAGCAGTTTGTGCATTCTCCATGAGCAGTGTCCTAGAGGTCTTCCAGGGTGCATTCAAGGAGCAAGAGACGATAAATAGTAATTGGCTCAGAGTACTGGCGGAGAAAGTACCAGAGCCACGTCCAGGTGCATGTGTCAATGACTCCAGAACACTTCCAGATGGAACCGTGAATTTTGTTAAGAAACATCCGTTGATGGATGATGCTGTACAATCATTCTTTTCACTGCCTGTTCTCACTCAAGTCAGTTTCAACTATAGGTTTACTAGAGTCGCTGTTGATCCGCAAGTTAAAGCGCTAGACGGCAGAACTTACGATATTTTGTACATTGGCACTGGTAAGCTTTTTCAAATATTTATAAACATTTCACTGAAAAAAACCCTGCGCAAGTCCATTTTCCCATTTTTGTCCAGTTAATTAAATTAATGGGACAAACTAATTTTATTGAAATCGTAAAGTAATATGAACCATATGAATTCATTTTAGTAAAAGTAAAATTAAAATCAGATAATGCAACATAAACCAAATAATTTAATTTACTTGATATGTTTAAATAATTTTCACGAATGAGTGGAAAATCTTCTGATTTAAAAAATGTGTCTCTCTTTTGTGTCTTCCATTTTGTAAGAGAATTTATGAGAATAAGAATCAATGGAATGCCTTGAGATGTAATCAAAGTAATGAGAAGTATTTTGAGTTAAAACGCGCAATTACTCAGCACTTCGCAGTAGTTCCTGAAAAAAAAAAAGTGAAGAATCAAAGTGATTTCCTTACAATTGAGAAATGGCAACCATTCGGTATAACACCACAATGAGCTTAAATTTCACGTGATATCTTGGAAGCAATTTTTAAAACCATTATGTTGCCTCTTTCAGACGATGGCAGAGTTATAAAGGCACTGAACACAAAAGCACCCGATTCACTGACCGAAGTCGGTCAGGTCATTGTGAGCGACGTTCAAGTGCTTCGATACGGTGAGTTTTCTCATTCTTTTTTCCATCTTAATTTTAGATCCCTTTAAATTTAATTGGATCCCCAACGAATGATCAATCGAAGGAGAGAATAGCTTCAAGGGGCGATCGGATAATTATTGAAATTTTCTCGAGGGGAAAACAGCGTCTCACGCTGTTTGCAATTACGGATTTATAGCTCTAGTTTCGTGCTAAATTGAAAATTCAGTGATCATTAATTTTTTTTTTTTTTCACTTACTAAAGATTTATCGGCCATTCGGCTTTTAATCGAAATGCAATTACAATTCATTGATGAGGACGAAGGCGAGGTATAATTTATGGGTCTCGTTTGGCAACTTCTCTAGAAAGTGAAATAAAATATCTCGAGCAGCCCTTTATTACGTGCATTGAATACATATTTCCAAGAGCTTTCAATTGAATTTATTGAAAAATAATTCACTCAACCCCAGATGCTAGTGGTATAAAAAAAAATTCACTGCATATCTCTTGGGTTTAACTTTCATCCAGTGAATCGTTAAAACGCGATCATCATCACTGTAACGATTATTCTTCTCATCTGCAGGTACAGCAATAAAAGATCTCCAAGTTGTTCATCTAGCTGGTGAAGCAAGTAAGCTAGTAGTTATAGCTGATTCTGAGATAAGAGCAGTGCCCTTGCACCACTGCGACAGTCAAGCAGCAAATACTTGCGTTGGATGTGTTGCACTTCAGGATCCGCATTGCGCTTGGGACGATGTGACACATACATGCGTCGCTGTGCCAACAAAGTTGCACGATAATGATGCCAGCAAAACACTATTCCAAGATATTATTAATGGAAAACACAAGGGATGTGGTTATCAGCAGGGTAAGACATATTTTATCATTTGATCCCCCACGTGAAGTTTATCTTTCCGCAAATCGCCAGCCTCCCAGCACCATCTCACAACTATTACTACTCCTTTAGCAATCGTTTCAACTTCATTTTCTTCAGTGGTCTGTCGGCTAATACTTTCATTCACTCGCAATTGTCCTACTACAATTCTCCCCTAAATACTTCAATACTTCTTGTCCTTTGTTTTTATTGTTTGTCTTTTTTAATTAAGGAGATGGCTTCCAGTTCTTCACCGAGTTCATGTCAGAGTTCGATTAGTCTTCTATCGAGTCACTTTCAGTCTAAATTACCGCTTTCTGAGAGATTAATTAACACACGAAGGGGTAAATCCAGAGTAATGAGAAAGGAAAGAGGCAATGGCTTTAACTATTGGCAAAATAATTAAAATTACCGCTTTCCACTGATTTGTCATCTCGTTTGTCACTTTATTTAATCGTGGATAAATGTTAATTGTTGGTGGGTAATTGACACATTGAGATATCATTTTTCGATCAACGGATTTAGTAATTGGGGGAATCCATCTCCTTGGTTGAATAGTCTTTAAACAAATCATTTTTCACGTTCGTGTCTTCTATGTATTATCATCTTGTCCTCTTCGACCAGTGAATATTGTCTCGGAGATGGCGAAACCAGTGTTACCAGTGGTACCACCTAGAGTAGGACATGGTGAGCAGCTCGACGAAAGGGACAATGAGATCGTCATCGAGTTGGACCGTGAAAATCAGTACAGTCGCACACAGCCAAGAGCTAACGAGCCTCAAGGTAATGCCCATCCCCCAAGTTACAACAATTGCTAACACAAACTCAACAGCAACAACTTTTTATTTGACCCATATCCCCCTATTCCTTCAAAAATTGTCAAACTAACTTTGTGATTAAGATATGACATTCACTATGAAACAAGTCTTTCGCCTGTATTCGATGTTTGTGATTCATCTTTATCGTTTTCACTCGCAATTTTGAATTAACATGCGAAGGGTAGTTATTTTTGTTATTTCTCATTGGTCGATTTTTCATACTAACACTCGAACAGAAACATACAGTTAATAATATCACTGAATATTCTGGGGTGCTGTCGATTTAACGGAATGACGAATTCTTGATTCAAGATTATTCGTGATGAAGAAATCTAACGTGATTTTTATTGGTGTAATTGTTTTCTTTCAAAGCACGTTTTTTTGCATTCTCAAAATTCCCTCGTCTTCTCTCTCTCTTTGTTTGATGCTAGATGCGTGCGCAATCTGCGCAGTGAGCTGCGTAGAAGCGTCGGAAGTAAATCGACGCGATTGTGGTGTCACAGATCTAGAAGTAAATATTGATAATACATAATACATATATTGGCTTCGATAAATAAATGTTTGTTTATTAAAAGTTGTAATAAAATAATTGAAAAATTCCGGAAATTCGCTTATCTGTGATTACATTGTCTGTAAACTTTTTCGCAAAACACGAATGCATTTCAGAAGGCAAAGGTTGAAAGAAAAAATCCGTTACTGCTAATTTAACGTAAAAAAATGTTCTCGATCCAAGAATTCGTCAGTCCGTGCAAACGCACTCTAACCACTTCTAACCAACGGATATTTTTCAGGCGTAATAGTAACCCCAGTGGTGTACTCCGCGCAAACCCTAACAGGCGCCCTGATAGGCACCTGCTTCTTCTCGCTGATAGCAGGTTTTGCATCAGGTTTCTGGTTTTCCCAGCGACTCCGGGGAACCCCCTACCCAGACCCACCTGAACAGCGGCAACAATTGAATCGACTAACCGAGTCATCAGAGTCCCCAGCGGGTTTCAACAACAAATCGATAAATCTCGTTTTAAACGTACCACCGAAAAATCCAAACGGCAAAAATGCAAATTCCTCAGCGGAGAACAAACCAATGCAAAAAGTCAAGAAAACGTACATATGATACAGAAGACGTCGAGCCGTGTGAGGCTGGGCAGATCGTGACGATGATACCCAGATATCAACGGGCTCATCGTCCGATGCTACCGAATCCGAGAATTCCTACAACAACGAAAACATCTATGAGAAAGCAAGCTCAAAAAAAACATCACTACCCGCATCAACAGTCTCGTGCAGCTCTTCCGAGATCGATCTTCGACACATGAACGAATCATTCGATCCACCAGGTTACGATATTGTCGTCAATCCCGAATTTCTAGTACCTCAGAAAGACCAACTCACTCACCATCGCGCAAGACTGACTTACCAAGATCCCAGCGACGATCCACCAAATCCACCAAAAACATCTAGATCACGGGCTAGGTATCAGGATTACCAGAGTGTTGATACATCTCACGAGCACTACATGATACCCACGACAAATCCAAAAGACAAGCGTACATTGTCACTGTTCATTCCCGAATTTCTACCCAATTTCAATGACATGATGATGTACGTATCACAACCAAATGAGGGTTTATCCAGTGTCTCACTACCCTGGAATCGTACAGACGTTAATTACCACAATGCTTCCACAATTAGACACTCACTAGACAATGATCCCACTGTTAATGAGCATTTTTTCTTGAAAAGTTCAACACCAGTCAGGGATACAAGTTACGATAGTTTACAGCATGAGCGGTACAATAATGAAATTATTGCTAACGAAAATTTGTACGCTTCCATTGTTAGGCAGGATAATGAATGCAAATCGAGCAATATTGAGTACAATTGCTGAGTTTAGGGGGAATTATTCAATGGGGGAGGTTCATTTAGCTTTATTCATTTGTATTTTTCGTCTCCCGGATTGAGTGTCACCAGGTTATTGGGATATGAGCCACTGATGATGGTTATTACGTATACGGTGAGAACGTACTTGTGATAAAGACTGGTGGTACTGTGTTCTTAGTAGTGGCCTGTTAGGTGTTTAGAGGAAAAAATTTTAAAATGGAAAAAAAAATGATTACGGTATCGTTGCGTATACATAAGCGTACTCAGCAGACGAAGCGTGCCTTCCATGTATTTTTGTTGGCAATTTGGTAGAGGATGTTAGTCGAGGGGAGAGTTGATGCTTTAAGAGGGATGATGTTTTTTTTTTATACTGGGAAATAATTGGGGAAGAGTGAGGGAAACGAGAGGCAACACTTCAGTGAACTCAAGCAGATGCATTTTTTAGATAACGTTTTTCGCTTGTATCGCGGAATTCGTGGGAGATAGCGATATTTTTTATTGAATATTTTTTGTGGACAAATGCGAAAGCTACAGAAATGGTTCTTATCAAAATGTCGCTGTGTCTTTTCAAATCCGAGATTTTTGGGAAAAACTGGACTGGAAAAATGGGTTCTAGTTTAATACTTGACAACAGAATTAAAATTATTTATCTCGTTTTATCACTTGGCCATTGAAGTAAAAACAGGAATGTAATGAAAAATAGAGGATATCGAAAGTAATGATGAGGATAACGATGTTTTCTGGGGAGGGTTCAAATGTGTGGCAAATATTCAAAGGCAAAAACTGCCAATAACCGAAGGTAAATGACTTCAAAAAAAAAATGTGTAAATAAATATTAATTTTTAATTAATCTTGTCTTCGACTCGATGGGACTTTTGATTATGGATATTTAAGAGAATTTCAAATGTATATATTTATCCCGTCGAGATATAAAGGGGAAAAATGTGGATGAACTGTGCAAGGTGTGGAAAATCGATAGAGAGGATTAAATAGCATTAGGTAAGAAACATTTTGTACAATCGCTTCGTAATATCGTGTTTCCTCGTCACTCGAGATTATATTGTATGTATGGAACAAAAAAATAAAATATATATATCATAGTATTTACATGAGAAATAAAGAATGCAGATATGGCAGCTATTTTACATTTCTATCGATTTATGGAAAAAAAAAGGAAACAAATATTTGCAATATATTTGCCATGCTCCATGTACCTAAAACAAATATGGGAATTATTGTTATGGCACTCTTTAGGGGTGACATATTCATTCCAAGTAATCTTGCCCATTTTATTTTAGGTATTGTTTTTTTTTCATTCTTCGTTATATTTTTATTTCTACAGAATATTCTAATTGACGACTAAAATTGGAGAATTAATTAGCTGAAAATTGAGGGAAATAATCGCAAATTATATTGTATCTATCAAAGGATGAATATATATGAGGAACATGAACTGTATATGTATAAAGAAGCATTTTATTAGATCAATTTTTGAATATGACGATAAAAAAATGTGTATATAATAATTCGATTGCGCATTGATTGTTGAAACAATGGATTGAAAATTTTCTGTGGTGAGTGACGATGACGCAAAATTGTCAAGGTATTTTGTTAATTTTTCAAGTTTATCGTTGGTAATAATGCATTATGAAAAATTGTGAGTTCAAAATTTAGGGAAATTGTGGGAAGATATTCTTTCCTAGGGAGATGAATCAGATCGGAATTAACAGTATCTGCCGACTGTATTGTTTATTGAAAGATAATTATTGTGAGGGTGTGAGGATAATTGCTACATTCCATTTGAAAGCCAGGACTGCCAAATTGGTCGGTCTTACGACAGCTTGTGCTGCGATTACGATCTCGTGGGTAGATACTTGAGAGTTTATTCTGGAATTCCGAGAGAAAATGAGAATTTTTTTTGTAGAAGTACAAAGAGGTGTAGAGGGAGCATTTTCTTTTGCATATTTTCTCGTTCCATTCTGTCACACCTGGAATTGGAACTAGAATATCTCAAGTCGGAATGGTGAAACGATTAAGTTGGATGTAAAATTGATAATTTGCTGGACAAGCTGGCGTACCGGCGATCAAATAAACAATTATGTAAAAATTCGATAAAAGAATATTTTAGTGGCCTTTTCGTAGACGAATTCGTCTCTGCTTTGTTAAAGAAACACTATTAGAAGAAAAACACGAACAATTTGTATAAGTTATACATTATGTAATTGTAATACTCATTAGGGATATTGGAATAGCTTGAGGAAATTTCAAATCGCCACGTCTTTCAAATCTCATTCATCCGTAAGTACATTATTTGTCAGTCGTAATCCCTTCCTCTTTATCAATAGCTTTTGTTTTGTTCGAGAAATCTTGATCAATAACGGTAAATAATGACATATTCAGTGTAATGGCTACGTGAATAATAATAAGGAGAGAATCAAAAGAGAATGGCAGTCCAGGCACACGATGTATGCTGTGCCAATACAATATTTTTTTTTGTATATAAGGGCGATACGAAAAATTTCGAATTTTGGTAGATCAACGAAATCATGAGACAAAATTTTGAGGGAAGGGGCAGGGAATCGATGATCGAGAGTGTGCGGGAGGTTCGATGTATTCAATTATAGAATCGAAATAAAAAAAAAATAATAACGAAGAAGAATTTTAAAACATTTTCTGTCTACTCGAGTGATAATTTCTCTGTTTTCGTAGTGAAGTCTGAAAAAATGCTGGATGAGGTATTTTCTCAAGCTTCTGAATGTTCTTTTTTATCCTGAAATAATGATTTTGATCATACTATCTCTCCCATACACTTTCGAATGAGCAGATGAATTTTTGTAGATACTTCAAACCTACAAGCACCTATCCAAAGCGTCATGTGCACCTAATTTTCTCCATAAAATGAAGAAGACATACGAGACATTAAAAAATTGAGTCGTTGACCCATAACAATTAAGTATAATTTTTTTATGTCGAGCGATCATGACAAACTTGTGTGCTATACGTGCGTTTTATATTAATTTTTATGACTTAAAGTTAACGATCATGTGGACGCAAGTGCTGTACATAATCACGTGAAAATTGTACTGGTGCATGATGAATTTTTTTAATGAAAAAATAATAATGAGAAAGAGAAACAATTGGAAGTGATCCACTCTATGCCTAAACTTAAAGTTGACGCAGATCCAAGCAAACAAAATGAAAAATTATATGATGAAACTGTAATTGCGTTTTAGATAGTTAGGAACATATGAAGATTACTCCTCTATGATATTTCATTTTTTAATGTAACGAATAGTTTATTATATATTTTTTAAAGACTTTTACGCGCTTTGATAAGGGAATCATTTTTTTTAATTAGCCTCGTTAATTAATAATCATTGTTTGTCCCCCTGCATTATAAATAAAATCATAATCGCAATGTAATTTATAAGAAACGAAGAAATGAAATAAATGAAAATATAGAAATAAATCAAGTGTGTAGTCCATCAATTCTGAAACCTTTTTATAAATAATCAATAAATAATAATGGATTAAAAAACGACACAGTAATCATTTAATTCTCATTTTGTGTTTATTGTACCAAAAAATTCAATTTTTTTTAATCACCGTCCACTCAATATAATATAATTTTATTTTTCATCCTTTGTTATATCTTATTGGCTTATAAATATTTATAATAGGTTAATGTATTCGTTATTGTTGTAACTATTTCTTTTTCGTTATTACGATAATTCGAAATCAATGAGTTGACACTAATTTTTCAATTTTGTTTAATTCAATCTAAACAACAACCTTCCGAAACATTATCATTCCTCTGAATCATCATCATTGAACAATAGTACACGATGTGCATTTGAGAATAGAGGTACGAAAAAATTTACCACGCAACCCCCTGGATACATTTTGTTATTCAACAAACCGATTTTTGCATCTCCTATGGCACACATTTCCCCTATTGTTTATCCCTCGCGAAAATCATTACTCAATGCTTTTGAAATCCCAGTTTGAATATATCATCGAAAATTCTTGTCAATTATCCGAGAGTACTCCGAATTTAAAAACATACGAATGCAAAGAAAAATATTGCTGAGATATCCAAGGCAGTCACGTCCATTTACCAACGCAATTTTAAAAAATCATTCTCCTAGTATTGCATCATAACTTTACTGATAACAATATCGTTAATCCCAAACGTAATTTTGTCTTCATCATTCTGCTCAGTTAATTATTATTCTTGCTAGGCATACGAGTACAAACATTTTCTGCAATAACAATCACTACATCATAGAGATTTATGTAATTCATTAAAATATCGTTAATAGGTGAGATCTTCGAGTATGAAACCATCATCCCGATTTATAGTGATTTTTTAAAATTACAATTTGGATTTCTTTCATTGAGAAATGCACGCGAGTTTGTGTTGCCGAATAGTCAGGCTCAGCCACTGAGTTCTTCATTTACAATTGATCGATTGATGAAATTCACTAAACAAATAGATATCGATCAGAAGAAAAAAAGGAGACGGTTGAGCCTTTTTTCAAATATCCAATTATCATATAATGCATTGAGACAGGTAAAAAAATAGATGAGGAGCCAACTTCAATTTATACAATCCCCCTTGCATTATAATTTTTTTCCAACAATTGTTCGCCATGTAATTTTCATAGACATGTCCCAGGACAAATGACGTATCTCCAACAAATATTTATTAAATACGTATTTCAGAATTTCAATACAAATCACGCCGTCAACACTGGAAATATTCAACTGATATTCTTCTAAATATAAAATATAACTGGATGAAATTATAGGCATCAAAGAAGATGCTTGATCCCTTGAAGATATATCCCTTATCCTGCTAATTCTCTTGAATTATTGTTGTCATAATTGCTGTTATTACTAAGATAAATCGTATCATTTCCGCAATATCTCCAAAGCAAGGAATTTTTGTAATAACCTTTTTGCAGCTCTCGATCAACTCTGCAAAAAAACGTTTAACGAATATTTCATTATTTACCTTCGTTTCAGAGATATTGTCTCCTTGGTTTGAACAGAATATTCTCGTACGATTGTTTAAATTGAAATTCTGAGACATGACTTATCGATATTTTCTCGAGTTACGTATTGCACTGGAAAAATAATGAGCACACCATTGGTCCGTGCCATGCCCATCACAACATCGTGCGTTTTCTCAAAGGAATTTTAATGATTAAAGAGAGAATAATTCGGTATTGACAAGGTCAACAGTTGCGTAGCCATCACGATTCTCTCAATCATTCACCAGAGAGATGAGAAATCATTATTATTACAATTATTATTTATTTGTTAATTTTTTTTTTTCGATTGTTTTTGCGTAGAATTTTTGTAAAAAAATAATAAGGTCGAGATGCCTACGCTTGTCCCTAATCAAGGATTACTATCTTTAATATAATTTATTACCTAAAAATAGACTATTGCATGAACTTAATCTAGAGAACCTCCGTAGTTTGAAATCAACAATAATTTTTTTTTCATTTTTCAACTCGTATTTCCGCTGTGAAATTCTCTCTTCTCGTACAACCGATACAGCAAATGCGAATTCCATCGAACGATTTTGAAAAAATGAATTTATTATTTCAAGTGAAAAATCAATTGTGCTGCTATTGAATGTTCGTTTATCAGCACAAACCGAGGATTTTTCATCTCAATTATTTGCTTCTCTTTTTGCTCAAGCGTTGATTGAGTTAACAGAAGAAATTCATGTGTTGATGTTGTGAAGAATTTCAAAATATTTGGTTACAACTCCATGTCTTGTGCCTCATCCTCGCTGAAATCACTCATGGAGGATTCACTATCTGAAGACATGCCATTCCCATTGCCCCCGTTCTCCTGGTCCCTCAGTGCTTCCTCTGTCGCGTATTTCCTTACGTAATCTGCAGGTAAATCAAAAGAATTGTTAACTAATCGAAAATATTTATAAAAAAGCTCTGGTTTTTTAGCTGGAAGTCGAAGTTATTCGATTTGAATTGATAACAATTTTAATCCACCAATTCACAACGTTCGTTGATTATTGCCAAATTGAGTACTGGTAATTTTGTCAGAATAGTTTTGCACATGATCTTCTATTATCATTTTAATTGATTGAATTTTTTCAGTGAATTATCGATTTGGATGAAAAACCCAGATCAAAATCAAGTGAAAACCGTTGTAATTATCTGATTGATTGATTGATTGGTAAAACTAATGTCTCACCTGCGACTTTTTTCTTGTACTCTTCCGGTTTATGAAGGTACATCGCAGCGGCATCACCGTTAAGAGGATCGATTGGATTGGGATATGTTAACAATTGAGGCAGGAAAGACTCAAAAATATTCGACAAATCTGTAACAGAACAAAAACCAGTGAACAATTGTACATTTTTTACTCAACCATCGGTTGATTCTAAATTTATTCAGCTCGCAGATAATTCAAACTTATCTCAAAATATCCAACAAAAAAATGTCTAACGAGATTTTGAATCCACAGATAATATTTGAAGGGAAATCAAAATTTTAAAAAATGAAAAACCGAACAGCTGAGTCAAATCTCATTGAACACAGCCATTGAACCGTGAAAAATCAATGAAAATTCACCGTAAAGAGCCGTCCACGCTTGGTTGATGACATCAAGACAAACTGTACCGGAGACTTCATCGATATTTGGGTGATAAACCTTATTGATGAACCCAATCGATGGCGATTTAAAAGGATAGTGTTCAGGCAGGTGAACCCTCACCTTCCAAATTCCACCCTCATAGGGAGCTGAAATAAATAAAAATAAATATGAGAAAAGCACAATTACTTCTTCATTTCTTCATTTCGATTTTGAATTGAATTTTGATTTGAATGATTATCAAAAATCATTATATATAATTACCCCAGACTAAATTGAAACTTCCTTTTTATAAAATGGATTGAGAGAGTGACAATTTATTCTCCTTTCCTTCAACGTTTGCGTACATATTCCGATAATCATGGATTTGAATTTCGCATAACATAGAAAGGGTTGCGCATTGGATGCAGCGAGTGGCACATCGACGCGGTTCGATGCTAGCGAATGGAACAACAGTATATAAGTGAGGATGACCCACTGACCTAGTTTTCAAATGGTACATATCCCAGGGAAAGGTCCTCTTCCCATTGGACTGAACCACCTCCAAATGGATCATCTTCGCCAAACGCATACTCATAGAAGAATTCAGTGAAATGGACGAACTATTTGTCTATGTGTAAATAATCCATTGATACGGATTATATCGTTATTTCCAAGGAATTCAATGATTAAATTGCATCCTTGAAATATTTTCAAATATATTTTTCTCGCGGTGTAAAAAAGGAGTCATGACAAAATAAAATCAATAGAACAATTACACGGAAATTCTTTGCGGCACCCAAAGTGCTTTGACCCGTGAAGGTGGCACAATAGAACTAACAATTCTCTCGGAAGTAATTTTTTTAAATATTAGAAATGGGGAATTAGAATAATTAAATACGAGGAATGACTGAAAATTCGATTTTTCTCTTTTCATTTGATAATTGAGGACAATTTTGGGCTCAACTTTCACACGACATTTTCATTTTTACTCAGATTTTCTTGGAAAAATGTTTAAACTCCCCTTTTCGCAATTTAATTTGCAGTTAATCCAGATATTTCAACAATTGTTGCTGAAAAATTATGCAATGCGACCTTTGCAAAGAAAAAGCGAGGGCAATAGATATATCACGGCTCAATGAAGACATTGATTGCCGTTGTCACTCCTCTTTGTTCCATTCGTCAAGGCAGGAAAAAATTATTAATTATTTTATTTAATCGATACTCACTTCCACGTGGTCCGTAGAACTTTACGGAGAACTCGTTGAGTCCCCCGAGGATCGTCACCTCGTGTTTACTCTCTATCCTGTTGGTAAAGTGTTAAGAAAAACCTGAGATTGATGATGAGATGATGATAACATGTTGATTCGATCGATTCTTTCTCTCGCATACTCCAGGAGAATCGATTCCTCACATTGTTGTCACTATGGCAACCTCCATGCATACATCGTACCACGTACAGTCATTTTCTCCTCATGATCTCGATTATCCCCAGTTTATTGAATAATCAAAATTAATGCCTCACTAATCGAATCGACCGATCGATTTTAATCAAATAAATTGGGAAAATCTATCGATTTTGCGGTAAAAATTATTAAAAAAAAAATTGAATTTAAAATGAATTTGAAAAGAAAAAAGGGGGAATACGAAAATGAGTTCACAAAATGGAAGAATGGAATAGTTCGAAAGTATTCAACCTTGAATTTCGATAGTTACGAGTTGAAGGCAGTCGTAAATGTTCGATGTGAGGATTAGTATAATGACGTAGAAAGGCAGAGTGCCAAATACTCTCTCTTTTTCTGATAATTCTACATATGCGTATCAGTGTATGGAACCCTTAATCATCGAACTCAAAATAAATTTATTCTACACTTGCATCCAATGTTTATACTAATGAATCATAAAAAAAACTGCACGAGCTGAAAAATAATCGTAAAATCAATTATTCAAATTTTAATACTCAAATCATGGCGAAGTTTTAACTAATTGTTCTTTATTTGAATTTTTTTCAACCGCAAATTCACCCGAAATTTGACTCCATTTTTACTTTCTGAAGAAAGTTGAATATTTCCACGAAATAAAAACAGCAAATTTCCCCATGACATAAAAAAAATCCATTTCAAATGGTAATAATTTCGCTCGTACAGAGGTTCGAAGAATTGAGTACCAACGAATGTTGTGCGCAAACGGAACGGTACAATCAGCTGGTTAAAAACAGCTGTGACCCGTCATCGGTGTAGCGCCAAGTTAAATGCCCCGTCACTTTCAAGACCCCATTCGACTCTTCACCCATCAATTCCAAACGATCATAGAAAGCAACCGATCTAAAATAGATAGTAAAGACAGTGATAAAAATAATAATTCAAAAGGATACAACTTGATAACATCCGTGTCCATGCGTCGTTTTCCAGCACTCGGAGACGACATCTTCCTAAATTCGTTCAAACAATGGACGTAATGACACCCAGAAGACTGAAAACACCTGGTAATCCTCGAATTATGCGAAAATCACAAAAAATCCTCCGACGTCACTATCAGGTCAGAAGTATTTCTGAGTCCCTTCATGTGTCCTCGTCCTCTGTTCCGACGTTTCTCTTAGGGCGTACAACAACCAATGAAAGAATAAGAATAAAAGATGAAGGGGCAACGAAAAAGTAAAAAAGAGAGTTGAAAAAGAGAAAAACACGAAACACCAACAAGAGCCTTGAACTATTGACTCCCCCAGAAAATCCTCTGAATGTCAAAAAATTATAATGGCTCTCACTGCCCGATAATTAACAATTCCAACTTGTTAAACTATTGAAAATTACCAGATGATCAGATGTCAACTGGTACGTAACACTTGCTTCCAAAACAGGCTTTCTCACTAGTCTTTGTTCTCTCTCGAGTACAGTGTAATCGTCATCTCTCTTGCACTCCTGTGTACCTCGTATCCTCGTTCACTTGGCATGAGACACTCCAATAGAAATAAAGAGAGATAAAAATAAAGGATGTAGAAAATGAAATGATTCTTATCAACAACTCAAGCCACTTCCCAACTCGTCCAGCCCACGCTCAATACGTCACTTTATTTTCTGTAATGAGTGGTGGATATGGTGATAACGAAAAAAATTTAAAAAAAACAACACTAGAAGACCTGTCAGGGCAATCCTCCAAGATATTCCAAAGCCACAACTTTCAGGGCTCTGGATCACCTCAAACTTTTGATGGCACACTGCGCCAACAGTCCAGCACCTCCACCAACTACTATTCCACCAATTCCACCAATTCCACTGCGATGTTGTGTCGTTTATTCGTATGTTTTCGTATATTCTCGAGAGCCTATCCTGGTAGATCACCAGCCCAATATTATTTACTCGAATGACGTTTTCTTCAAGCACCCACAGAGGGCAACTCTTTGCAAAGACACCTCTCTGCATTTACATTTTCCATTTTTTTTCAATTTGGCCTTCGCATTCTGCTATCTTACTATATAGTATAATTAAATATAATCAAATATTCATTTCATAAGAGTAATAATTGTTTATTCACATCATAAAGCTAATTGACCAATCAGAAATGAATTTTATTCGGAGTGGCCAGTCAGAAACACATGCGCATGAAGGAAGTCGAAATCCTCATGTTCCAATCATCTCACGAATGCCAACATCACGATTTCCTTCAAAAATCACTTCTACCAACCGCGAAATAAAATTCAAAACTCCAAAACTCCATTCTCAATCATATTCCACAATTTTCCCCATAAAAACCTTTCCAAAATCTGGAAAAACTTCCAGGACAACATAAAAAATACCCTAAAACCTGAAATCAATTAAAATAACCTAGATTAATTATTTCAATTTTTTTTAACTGCTGATCCTAGTACTGAGGCACCTAAATACTCCGTTCCGTCAGTGCACACCGGTTCTCATTCCTGGAAAACCAAAATTTCTCTACCAAAATATCGAGAAATCATGACATAACTCAGCAGTCAGGTTTTGATGATTCGAAAGTCTCTCACTGGATCTCCCCTAAAATACCAGAAATATCGATTATTCTCTTGATATTAACGTGGAAAAAAATCGAATGAGCTTTCTCTCGTGTGTATATACTAATCCATGGTATGTGTTTCATGTACAAATACAAGTAACACATGGGCGAAACGTCGTGCGCAGTATCGGAGGCGGGGGCAGACAGTTAGTGATAAAATTCCGTGGTGTCCACATGTTTGTAAAAAAAAGGAAATTCTTCGCTCACTCACTGGTTTATTAATAACTCCAGGTACCCACCCCATTTGTTGTGTCTCAATTCTGCGTGTTCAGGCTGAAAATTACAGTTTTTCCCATTTTTTTTTTATTCACTTCGCTCCATTGGTATTGACAACGAGTGACTTTCCGCATGCGCGCGCATTTTCGGGAAATTCAATTATCGAATTGATTTGCGCAGTCTCATGATTCCAGGTGTCATGGGGTTATATGTGCAGAACAATCGAGACTGAATTTATATATATTTAAAATTTATTTTACTCCAGTTGTCAGTCTCAATTAGAGCTAATAGAGAGAATTTGTTTATTGCACTATTTTTTTTTTAATTAATGAAACATGGTTCGTCGCTCACTGAGGAAAACATGTCTTTTGTTATATTCATTTACTTCTCACCAGTAAATATGTATCAATACTCCCTTGAGATTTACTAATGCCTAATATAATATGGAATCTAAAATAATTTAATAATACGTAATATAATATAAATATACACTATTGCTCATGCAGAAGTTGAAAATAATTGTTTTTTCAAATTACATACCATATGTATTTTATAGGACAATAACGAAACGAATTCTGGGTTTATGAAAAAATCAGCGATTTGGTAAATAAAATATTGAATATTGTTGAAAAATTTACTCACCATTCAGAAAGATAAATTTTTCAAAATTGACAGCTACATTAAAAAAGTTATGCTGGTAAAAAAATTGATGTCAAGTCTACTGGGAAATTGTTCCTCATAAAAATCATTTCCAGTCAACAATTACATTACATTAATACTTTATTTTATTACTGACTAAATATAATCGGAATATAAATTCAATCTCCGAATTTTTTAAAAGTAAATTTTTTGGCGCTTCCATTGATTTGTTATTAAATCATTGATACATTTTTCATAATCTTCATGGCACGTTTGAAATAATTTATTTAACTTACGCCTCTCAATATTCAAATTTGTTTTTATCCGATTATCCATTAAAAATGATTTTTCATATAGAGACAAAATTTTTTATGCGAGTCACAAAATTTTCATTCATTGAGTCATTAACGAGATGACTGTTCTTTAAATTTCGTAGAGTCGTATGATAATGTGATCAAAGGTCGAACACTCAACATATTTACCGGATATACAATCAAGATGAATAAAAATAAATATCAATCTGCACTCTTACGCAATTGCATTCCTTCTCTGCAAAGCAAAATTATAAAATAGATAACAACAAAACAATTGTCTCCTATTCTCTAATTATTCGCAAAATTCATATATTACATTTATATAATTAAAAAATACCGACTGAAAACTATAATAATAAAATACAATATAAAAACAATGTCATAATATTTTTTGAAAATAATTGTTTGTGTAATGAATTTTTATTTTCTTACATTTTTTTCATTTGTTATTTAACCGATTATTATTGCTGTAGGTATATAATATTTATATAATCAAAAATCGCGGAAGTTTTTCTAGAGTTTATTAGATTCACCACCAGATGGATTCGCACCCCTGATCGAGGGTTTTCGCGTATGAGGGAGTTGGAATGTTTATTAAACAATTTTTTGCGTGAGCAATAATGATAGGAGGGCAATTGTAATGAGCGGGAAAAATGAACAATATGTCGAGGAACGATATGAGAATTTTTTCAGAGCGTTTGGAATGACTTTTCAATTGTTATGAATTTCAGAAGTTATTATGAGCGTTTCCGCAAGTGATTTTGCACTGACCAGTTTAGTATATAAGATTCGCAGAAATAATACTATTTCGAGTAGTCCGATGTTTCCCGGGATAAACCAACGCATCATGCGGCCTAACTACCAAGACCACATCATGTCCAGTACTCAAGTACAATAAAAACCGTCATCGATTCGATAATTTACTTAATTAAAACAATTACCGTGGGAGCGACTTTGACTACTCTTTTGCCATTTATTTCAAGGGCAAATTCAGAATTGCCGGAATAATATTTTGTATCAGATAATAATCTGCATTTTTGCGCACGAGGACGAATATTTTATGAAAATCCTGAAAAATTGTTGGGATTTTTTATTGGAAAGATCAATTGAAATCTGCCGAAAGATTATCCTTGAGATTTCAAGTAAACTCTTGAAAATTCTGACAATAAATTTCCTGAATTTTTAATCGATGAAAAACCCCGACTTTCATTAAAAATTAAATAATCATTCTCCCCGAAAAATCGAATTTTCCGAAATTTCTAAAATAAACGAGAAATGTAGTGATGACGTTCAACAGAAATTGGGAACAAAATCGAACAGTTAAAAATTCCGAGGATTAGCTGAAGAAATTTGAAAATTGAAACTCAAAATCCAGAACTTGCAATATTCTACAAAATTCAGGTTTATATTAAATTTCCTCCCCTTTCCGAATTTTTAATTTCAAAACGGAGATGAATCGAGAATTTTTTAAAAGGGGGAATAACAAAAATTGAAATATTAATGACGATTGGACTACGAAAATGTCAAATGACGTAACATTAGCTTCAACTATGAGAACAAGGTACAGTTGCAAAGCGCGAGCCGCCAAAGCAACTCATTTCAAGTAATCCTATCGCAATACGTTACGTGATTGCAAGATCATTGAACTTTGAATTAAAATAATATAAGCGGGTTAATCTGCCAATAAAACTGAAATAAACGAAATGGCACCTCCCACCTTGTCAATTCCCTTATCAGTCTGAATTTTTTTTTGACAGTGGTGATTCACCGAGTGCCACCCAGTGCTACGTGTTCCTCAGTTCTGAATAATTAGCCTCATTAATAAAAAAATTAATTTTAAACGAGTTGGAGTAAGTGAAAGTAGTGACGATGGAGTCGACGGAGGCTGACGATAATTTCGACGCCAATAAACGCATCGAACGTTCACCCATGGAGGATCACGATGTCCAGGACATGAAGAGGAAAACTAGTATTTTCAAGTATTACTCATTTAAATCCACAGGTACTTACACATTATTCAATTAAAAAAATGAGCATTGAATCCGCCGAAAATAGTGAATTTTTAAAAAATACTCTAACTATTTTTATTACAAAGTAATAAACTAGGAAGTGCATTTTTTTCGACACCAGTTTTTCGCGAATATCTCGAGACCGAAGGAACATAGCGATATTTTCATGATTACCTTTTTTATCGCTTTCATATTTTTCTACATAAAATGTTTATACTAAAAAATCGATAAGTCCCGCCAATTCCGAGATATCGGTTAAATACTGGTCTTAAAAATTCATCCTAGTTTCCTATTCCGCTACTGATTTTATAATCACTAATTCTTCAGCTAGTACTTTTTCCTTCATGTGTTGTGTATTGACTAATCGGTAGCTAACGTACGTGCGAAGTCCAGTTGCGATAAAAAAAGGCGTTTCCTTGATTAAATTTTATTTTGCACCGAGGAAGGACGAGGAAATAGTACTAAATGCGGCACGGGATTGACATTCGATAAATCGATCATCCGATTACTGATATTGATATTTTCCTGGAAATCTCAAATTTTTATTAAACTTTTATTACTGCACGAATAGACTCGATAGTAATGTTGACCAAATTTATTTGACTGGGGAATTTCGTGGTGGCGGGGCAGTTTCGCAGTTGCAGACGCTAAGAATAAGTTAAATGACAAGCTCCCGTGAATAATCAGGTGACTGTCATCTATAGATTAGATGTCTGCAACGTATCATTCAAGTTTTTCAAATGGTACTTTAAATATCCTTGAAATTACTGCTTCATTTATTTTTTTTTTTCACTCTTTTCCATCGCTGTTAAATCCTTTGCAATCATTTTTTCCCAATTATCCACGGATCATATCCGATTTCACCATTTTTTCTCATTTTTTTTTTTCTCATCAAAATTTATTCTCAATATTTCCCATTACGAAATATTTGCAATTATTTTTCATTCACACATGCGAGGAAAATGGAAAATTTTGACTTAAAAACTCAAGTGATTTGCGTATACATTAATTATTCAAGTGAAGATCAGCATAAAATTATTTAAACAATGAAAATGAATAATAAAAAACCCACATATTCGAAGTGGAGTTTTTCAGTAATTTTTCTTGTAAAAATTATATCGAAAATTATCCTGTTCCCCTTCCTGCCTAATCCAAAAATCCTATCCAACGACTCCTTTGACGTCACAAAAATGTGGAACGCTATGAAAACTTCCCGTCTACTATGTAGAAAAAATATTCCTTCCACATGTTGCGTTTTACTGAACCATCGAACTATGCATTTTGATAAGTGAATGAATGAGGAGGGGATATCGAGCCTCCTGGTTCTACCCAATAAGGAGTAAGTTTTGCTTAATGACGTAGTGCCTGAATACCCACACATGATCACGTCTGTCGGTTAAAAAAAGCTCGAGCATTTGATTTCACATCTCATTGCGCGTTCGCCGGTCGTGCAAAATTACCATTTCTCGTCGATTCAATTTTTCGGATAAATTCAAAATTTTCTTCAACACATCAACTAACAATTTCTATTCCCCCGTTATCCTTTGCTATGTGTACGATTCATGAACTATTGTTATAAATTGTTGATAAAAAATGGGAAGACGAATGAATTTTTCGGTGAACGGTGGAAGCCTCGGAGCTGAAAGCGAAGATCAAGGCATGTGAATTATTTTTTTATAAGTCCTGTGCGAATATTTAATTTGTTGGATAATAGTATTTAATTTATTACTGTGGCATTATGGGACTGAATAATTGCATAATGAATGTTCTGAAGGGCTTCTGTCGCGCCGGGCAATTTATCAGGTTTTTTCCACGAAGTGATTTCTCATTCATGTGGTCGGCATTAACGTGTCGAAATCGATAGGCACGTGATAAGAGTGAGAGATCTCCGCGGGTCAAATCTTTATTATCTTCATCGCAGAGTTTAGGGTCATTCTAAGTTTATGTATTTTTGAGAGGATTTATTATTTTGCAGACACATTGCCAGGTTCTCTCAAGAGAGCTGGACCCCTTATTGGAGTGCTTGATGTTGGAACTAGGACTATTCGGTTTGTGGTACGAGCATTTAAACAAATTATCCTAATAATGAACTCAACCAATTAACCCAGTGAATATTCGTAAAACTATAGTTTCCAAATTCCTTCAAAATTCAATTTTCATTGATCTCCATCGAGAGATCTAAATTAATTAACAACGAATTGTTAATTAGTAATTATCAATTTAATTAGTGAATCGATAGCTACTCGAGTGTTGGAATTGTCTCGTGGTGCTATTAATTATTGAAGAAGTCAATGAATTTCATGTGATGATTTACGATTGAATGAGACAATTCATGAGATGAATTACTTATGCAGAGATCAATGACGCAATTTAAACTTGACATCTGACCGAACACTTGAATTATCTGGTTTCAGGTGTTCAATGCAAAACGAGTGGCTGAAGTTGCGTGTCACTCCATCGATATTGAGCTTCTGAATCCACAAGAGGGATGGGCTGAACAGGATCCCAAGGAGATCCTCTTTGCTGTCAAAGCCTGCATTAAAGATGTTATCAAACAGTTGGAGAGACTTGGGTTTAGTGTCAGCGAAATTGTCTCCATTGGTATTACTAATGCCAGAGAAACTACAATAGCTTGGGATTCAATTACTGGCGAAGCTCTGTACAATACAATTGGTAACTTATTTATCAGTCTAATCAATAAATACTTCGTAATCTCATACTAAAATAATCATCATAAATATATAGACCATTATATATTATTGTTCTAGGTTATTATTATATTATTATATTATTATTTGAATTGGAAAATAAATTCAAGATCAATGTTTAAAATGGTTTTGATTAAACTTTTTTGAAAACTCTTCGATAAATATCCAATTCTTCATTAATTGGTTTCATTAATTTTAAAGCTCTTGTTGATTTTTTTATTGGACTGATAATAGAATGTGTTATTATTTTGATATGAGGGATTTTTGGGAATTTTCGGGTTGTTTATCGTTTTTATCTCTTTACAGTTTGGTCTGACATCCGGACTGACTCTATGGTAGATCAGATAATAGCGAAATTTCCTGATCAGAGTAAAAATCATTTGAAGCCACTCTGTGGTCTACCAGTGAGTCCGTACTTCTCAGCATTGAAGATCCGATGGCTCAAGCAAAATGTGCCAGCTGTCAAAAAAGCCATGAGGGATAAGAGGTGCAAAGTGGGGACAATGGATACTTGGATAATATGGGTGTGTACGATAAAATTCTATGATTCGTCCATATTATTGTTCCAACTTGCGCTGATAATTTAAAATAATTGTTGAGTGTTTCAATAATCGAGGAATAAAACCTCGAGTTGTTTTTTAGACTCGGAGTTTAATAAAATCCGATAAATATGGGATTTCCTCGGTGAAAAAAGAGTTAATGGATTGAAGAGTTTTCCTGTGTTTCTTAGAACTTGACTGGCGGAAAAGAGAATGGCCTTTACATAACAGACGTGACGAATGCCTCACGAACAATGTTGATGAACATCGAAACGCTTGCGTGGGATCCAACTCTATGCAGATACTTCGACATTCCCATGAAACTCTTGCCGGAAATTCGAAGTAGTTCAGAAGTTTACGGGAGGATAACAGTGGGTCCCCTCGAAGGTATTCCAATATCCGGGGTAAGAGATATTTTTTACAGAAGAAATATTCGCCACAAAGTATTTATTTATCAGAAATTCAGAGATTATTACAACTTTTACAGATTCTGGGCAATCAACAAGCGGCACTCGTCGGCCAAAATTGTCTGAAAAAGGGTCAAGCGAAGAATACCTACAGAAGCGGATGTTTTCTTCTGCTCAACACTGGAACTACAGTTTGTATTTTTCCCTTCTAATTTCAAATATTTTGAACCGATACGTGAGAAAATTCTGCGATGTTAATAATTTAATTATACCATAAAACCTTTTATATTTCAAATTTCTATTGAAAGAGTTATGAATTATGAAGAAAATATGGAAAAATAATTGAATGATCTATTTTCACAATTCAAACGTGCGGTGAAAAATTCGTCAAGCCTCTCCCATCGCTGTCACATTCTTACGAATTTATTTATGCCAATTTTTTCTTTGCAGCGAGTCTATTCTTCTCACGGTTTGGTAACGACAGTGGCATACAAAATGGGTCCGAACAGTCCAGCAGTTTATGCCCTGGAAGGGTCAGTGGCTGTTGCTGGGGCAGCTATAAAATGGCTTCGTGATAATTTAAAACTCATAAAAAATGTCAGCGAGAGTGAGGACTTGGCACAGAGTGTCTTCAGCACTGGAGACGTTTACTTCGTACCTGCATTCAATGGTTTATATGCTCCATATTGGAGGAAAGATGCGAGAGGGTAAAATTTGAATTCATAATCATTTCCTGGAAATTTGTGTGATCGCATAATAATATTGAAAGTTGCATCAGGAGAATGAGTTTTTGCTGGCATTTGCATTATCCTCCATGAATTTATCGCAAATTCATTGACATTGATTTCGATAGAAAATCTTCTGTCAATAAAATTTTTAAAAATGGAATGCTCCGCGTAATCGCTCTCATGACATATTTTCCGGTTTTCATAAATGGATTATCTAGCCAGCAATTGCCACGATTATTCTGTAGATAAGACGTGAGAGGAGCGATTTATGTCAAGAAAAAACAAAAAGATTTCGCCGTGGAATTGAATCATCTTTTATGACTTTGCAGAATTATTTGCGGTTTAACCGCATTTACAACCAAACAGCACATAATACGAGCGTCATTGGAAGCTGTCTGCTTTCAAACGAGAGATATTTTAGAAGCAATGAATAAAGACTGCGGTTTTCCATTAACGAAATTACATACCGATGGGAAAATGTCAACGAATAATCTGTTAATGCAATTGCAGGCTGATCTGTGTGGTATACCAGTGTGTGAGTATTCCACAGTAATTTAAAAAAAAACTCCAAAATTGGATTTGATATTTTCTCATAAAACTTGGGGGAAAAAATCGATTAGTAATCTATTGAAAGTTATCGTATGCCTAATTTTTTTTTATAAATAAATTGAAAAAGCCCTTTGTGGTTGCAGTTCGCTCGAAAATGCCAGATATAACGACACTAGGAGCTGCTGTGGCTGCTGGACAAGCTGAAGGTATTGAAGTCTGGGACTTGGAGGGAGAAGAAGTTGAAACTGTACCTTCAGACACATTTCTACCCACGACAACCCCTGAAGGTAATTTGAAAAAAAATGAAGAAATAGTTGAGAAATTCTCCTGCCGTTGTAAATACTGAAAAGAAACTTTTTTACGTTTTCAGAACGAGATGCAAGATACAAGAAATGGAAAATGGCTGTTCAGAGAAGTTTAGGATGGGCAGCAGTAAAGATGTCGGATCAAATGACAGGTAAAATCGTGAAAACTTTACCACAAATCTCAATTTCATACTCAATTTTCTCTTCTACTAATCATAAACATTATTGACTGTTGCAGATGAGAGGTACAGGATATTGGCATCTATCCCAGCCAGTTGGTTCATAATGTCGAGTTTTATTCTTCTACGATTGAGTTACTACTTCGAAAATCGGTGACAATGTTCAGTGGAACTGACACGTGCTTGAACTGTCGAGCACAATCTTAGAGTTGAAATTTTTTTTATAGATTCACAGTAAAAAAAAACACATCAAGGGTTTATTCAGATAGAAAATAATTGTACCACTCTAGTGACTGCCTTTTTATGGCCGAGAGCAGTCCAGTTCAACCATGCCTTTGCCTGTAATTTTACGTTATTGATCAATTAATTTGATTTTACCTCTGATAGGATTTGACGCACTCCAAGTTCGGTGCATCAACAATCTGCGATTATTCTTTCGCGACATTTTCGTACTTAAATATTTATTCAGCTATTCAACATTTTTTTTTAATCAATTTACTCATTTTTTGATGACTGTTATATTATCATTCAATGCATGAACTTGCCATATGCTCAATTCTACGGTTAATGTATCTTTTAGTTATTTATAGCTGTAATATCCGTCGTAGTATTCAAGTGAAAAATGATTGGATTTTTGTGCTGATTTTAAACGCACGCGCGCACTGCAAATTTATTTTTGAATCAAGTTTTTTTGCCGGTTAATTTGGAAAAAAAGGTTGAAATTACGGGGTAGTTTTTGAAGTACTTATTTCTGACGTACAGATTTTCAACGAAACGTTTACTGAATCTGTGTGTCCTCACTCATGAACTCTGCTATTCAAGCCTTGCAGTGTCTTTCAAAATTGAGAAATATACAGAATGTATTTTGAAGGACAACTAATGAATAAAAGTTACAAGTTGATGAAAATTACAAATTTATAATCTATTCCTGCTCCCAAGTCTCCTTTACAGATATAAATTCACTACGAATTGTCCATTGGAAAATTTAAAATCGTCTCGAGTCGCTGAATTACTGAATATATTCGGTAAAATAATTCTCTAAAAAAAAAATCGATGATTGATCTAGGATTTGCTAATTCAAGCCAAAGCAATGGGAGTTTGGTAATTCAAAGAAATTTGAATTTCCCGCCATTTCCATCTCGCACGAGTTCAATCGATACCTCGAACTCGCACTTTTCAACTTCAGAAAACCACCACTCACTGTCGCTGCACTCGCTCCATACTCCTTCAGTTTCAGAGCAGAATGCGGTAATGCGCGATCTTATTACACGTCTCTGTGCACGAGACTTCCGAAATCTAAAAAAAAATCCACCAGAGCAATTAATAATAAATCAATGAGAAAAACAAAAGGCCAAAGATGTACGTAAAAACGTGTGACAGTGTAACGTAATGGGATTTATTTCAGTGAAGTGCAATCGAAAAATATCCAAATATAGAGTCAGTGGATTTGATGTTGAATGGCGAGGGGGTGGAAAGGGTTGAAAACAAGGGCTGTGTGAGGCCTCGGAAGCGTCAGGACCTTGGAAGAGATTAAAAAAAAGCTGGAGTGAATAACGTAAGAAGAAACAAACCCGAGCAGCAACACTAGAAAAGTGAAGTAATCATTGACTCCCATCGAAGGAAAAAAAAATAAATCTCAAGATGTCGTCTGGCCACAGCAGTAGAAGTCGCAGTGTACACATAAGTTCGATATTTCAGAAGATTCAGGGACGTTTTGCTGATGCTATGACACCACCAAAATTATCAACCGACAAAAGAATGCTCGATAAAACCTGGAAACTTATGGACAAAGTTGTTAAACTCTGTCAACAACAGCGAATGAATTTGAAGAATTCACCACCATTCATTCTCGATATACTGCCAGACACTTATCAACGTTTACGTTTGATATACAGTAAATACGAGGATCGTATGCACGCATTGCACAGCAACGAACACTTCTGTGTGTTTATTAATAATTTAATGAGAAAATGCAAACAGGCTATTAAGTTATTTAAGGAGGGTAAAGAGAAAATGTTCGACGAGGCATCGCATTATCGTAGAAATCTAACGAAATTGAGTCTCGTGTTCAGTCATATGCTGTCTGAATTGAAGGCCATATTTCCAAACGGCGTCTTTGCTGGTGATCAATTTCGCATCACTAAGTCCGATGCTGCTGAATTTTGGAAGGAACGATTTGGTAACAGGTAACAATCATTCATTATTATCTATTCCATTGATGTGTATTTGATCAGTTTGGCTGTCGCATCTTGCAACCTAACCTAAACCTGCAGAAAAGTCTCTCGTTCTTGTGAACCTGTTCCTCCCATAATTAATTATTATTGATTATTGTTGATCAAGCAGTTGGTCTTTTCTCCGCAAAATGCCGATTATAACAATCGGACATAACGTCCGTCATTATTACTGTCGGATTCAAAATTGGCATTCCATTATTTCTCACGTTTTATAAAAATTGTTTTATTAAAAATTTAACAATTAAGTTAATACAAAACGTAAAGAAACTGCTGCCACCCCATGTGCAAGAATTTTCAGTGACAAAACTCTGAAATCGTCTATTAAAAAAAAACGGGTTGACACGTGGAATTCCATTTTTTTTACAATTCAATTTGCGTCGACTGATGAATTATAACCTGAGATAAGCAAGCGAGAATAAATTTACCGTTAGATTTATAAACAGGAATTCCATCATCATCCATTATACAGACACGAATGTCTATTAATCAATAATCAATAATAGCGATGATTACAATTTTCATTAAAGTAATAATTCTCTTATGCAATTATAATAGGGAAATCTGCACTGGCGAAATAAATTTCTCGGGAAATAATCGAAACCACGTGAGTTATTATTCGAGTAATTAAATTGCTCATCTCCAACTCATAATTAATATTTTGGGAATATTCTCGTTATAAAATAATATTACCTGCCAGTCAGGGTGATAGTTCGTTGGGTTTAGAGATCGATAAGTTTACGTGACGATTTAGGGGTGAATGGGGGATTCATTTCGAGGGTTCGTGATGATTGGTGAAATTTCGGGAGTTCTAGAGAAATAATTGAAAGGCTTCGAGGGGTGTTTCACAGCTGTGAGAAATCATACGATGACGGACAAAGCGCGGGTTTTTAAAAAATCCGTAACACAACCTTTAGATTGAGAAAATTGTCTTCTATGAATTAAAAAAAAAACAGGTCAGCTCCTCAGATATTCGGAGAATAAACTGTATAAAAATCTGAGTTATCTAACTTTTCTCATTTTCCAAGAGATTTATCAGGATAATGAATAATTCAGTGCAGCTGTAAGTGATTCACATGGTAATCAGATGAGTTTGAATTTCCTCGACTATAAGTTTAGACTGCAATTAATCGAAAGAAAATGCAGGAAAATAAATTGAATTTGTTCTCCAGGAAAATATTTACAAATCTGGATGAAATCTGAAACTTATATCCAAACACTCTGAATACTTTTGAATGAAGAAAAACCTTTTATGCTATTTCTCAGATATTCCCAAGTGTCGAAACACTCGTACATGCATTCAAATTCAGAAGCAACTCATTTAACTTTGATACGTACGTTTCAATGAAATTTCAAAGTCTCTCATCTCCAGTTTCCATTCCTACAAAGTTGTCCAGCTTTTGGCTGTAATGCTGATGACCTAGATGTAATATTCAATCGGCAGTTGACTGGCAAACTATTTTGCATAGATGATGATTATGCACGACTTCCGCGAATATCTCCACGGAATGTGATATCATGTTCGTTTAGTATCTTGTAGAGGCACGTATTTATCAGTGGAAATCTCTGGGAACAGCAACACATCCTCTCTCGTTGCAGTTGTCTCTTTTGACTCGCCGAATAAGTTCATTGAACCCAAATCTGCACTCCGGCAATATTCGTCTGGCCGTTGCCCAGCGAGTAGTGAAACCTCAATCGGCCTCTGGGTCATGGTTATTTGATAAATTAAATTACCACAAAAAATAATGCCATCATCTATCAATGCAGGTTGTATCGAGAAAATCATTTTTTTTTATCAATACTGAGAAAAAAATTTAATTCTCCAAACATATTTACTTGCCACCAGTAAATCTGCATAAATATTGTATATTGTATATCTCCATATAATATTGTATGAATCTTCATGTTGAATATATTCTCTGGTGGTTAGTAAATTACTTGAGGAATTTTTTTTCCTCAGTGTGATGGGAGATTTTTCATCAGTTTTACTGGTCCTGCATTGTTCATTGCATCTCCATGGTTCGATAAATTTCAGAATTCTTAAGGCGATTATGAAACACCATTACCTGGCGTGAATATTACGTGAATAATACAGATAAATGATAAGTGCTCGATTCGCGAGATTGGGCTGATAAAAATTGCAAGAATGCTTTTTAGATATTTCTGAAAGATAATTCTAAAGAATTCCCCTACAGCACACGAAATTTCCTACGTTGACGGTTTATCAAATTTGTTAATTAATTATAAATAACTATTATTAACTTATCGATACCTGATGAATTAGGTTGCACCTGTTAATCAGCAACATGAACCGAAAGATTAGCAAAGGCAATAGCAGACCTTCCACGTAGCTCATAAAATTTCCCACAAAAAAGTAATCGCTTGATAAATCCCTGGAAACCCTTTCCGTTTGATAAGTCCAAATCCGTTTTCAACTAATCTCCTTTCAAAACTTCCTCAGTAAATTCTAGTTTGTCCTTAACATCATTTTTATCAAGGATATTTATCATTCACAAAACTCAAGAGATCAGCTTCATTGTAATATGCAACAAAAAAAATTCTAATCCTCTAAACCGTGCAGCAATGAGGCATTAAATAAGTGAGAATACATTTCAATGACGAAATAAAGATTTCAAATTCGATTTACCTTCTTTACTGCTTTCCTACTGGACAGACGAGTGTATTTTTTAAATTTTTTTTCGATGGAAGTTGAAAGGTTGAATTCTACGTCAAGACTTGTGATATTTTCCTCCAAGCGCAGAACGTATTTAGCGTATAAATAAACATCGGTACCGATTCATGAATGGTTTCTCTTAGCCATGAATGTACCCGATTGAGTGTACGTAGATTACGTGTATGTACTTGTGTGTTTATAACGTCTTGGCGCGCGTGCCAGTAAAGCCATGAATAACTTTATTATTATTTTCCATTCGTCTTCCTCTTACAATGAAATAGCTAGGCGAGTGTTTACGTAAACACCAATACAATCATTTTTAATCCTTCAAATTTACCCATTGAAAAAAAATCCGCATGAATATAGAGGGAGAGACCTCAAATGAAATAATAGTACATTACGAAACTAGTGCGGTAAACGTTTTTTAATTGACAGACGAGTGAGAAAATCTGTACCGTATCCGTTTCCTACAGGATTTCACATCACGACGTGCGGTAAAAGATGATAAACGCACGCCCGTGCGCAAACCGCCATTTACCGCACGGAGTGACATAGAAAATTATTTGTAACATGAGATTTTTGAGAAAATTCTTCACGGGCTGCATTCTAAATGCAATTGAAATACATTCACGACATGAATTTAACTCGCGAGAATAATTTTTTTAATGCATGATAATGATGAAGTGTAAAGGACGTATGTCCGCATTGAATGCCGTATATTTTATCGTGAAACCAATTTATGTTTGTTCCCTATTAATGTCGATGTGCGGACCTTCAGTTTCTGTCGTTTCCGGCCAAATGATCGCGGACATCCGGCCGTCACTTACACAACATGTAGTACCGCACACGGATAATTTTTATGTGCTGTGTGTATTTCAACCACTGGGTTTCGTTCTAGAAAACCTGATGAAGAATATCCACTGCAGCTAATTCAATTTTTACCCCTGTCCATATCCCCCCGGTGATTTATTCATATTCCAGGAGGAAAGACATGGGGATAAGTTTGAACCGATTTGCTAAGATTTCTTAGGATAATCTTTTGGATTATATGTCAGTAATCTGTCCATTGATAAGTACTTGAATCTTTAGTTAATTCTTGTTTTTAGAAAATCTACGAGCGTGCAGATTTTTCGGCGAAAAATCCCATGGAATTTTCACTTTAAATTTTCGGGGGTCAACTGCGGTATATTGGGAATTTAAAAATTAAAGAAAGACAGTAGAAGTGTTGAAGCTTTCACGTCTATTTTCCATTTGAATTACTCAAGATTTTTTTTTCACTGATATGAGGAATGCGAGGGATAGGTGAAGCGAGAGTGAGGGTGAGGGGTAAATGTAAAAAAGTTGAATAATAGGGGAAGAAAGCTATGACATTTTTTTCAATGGCCCTTGGCATTGCGAGTGGTTAGAAATCTTGAATTCCAAAGCCTGAAAAGCCAGTCTCTGTTAAGAGGTACAGAGGAATGGGACAGGATGAGAGCTTTATCGACTGGGAGGGTGTCTATCTGTCGTTTTATCGGTCTGACTCGGACTAAATGGAAAAAAGGTGGAAAGAGGGAAGAGATAAGCTGGGGTAAATATCACGTGTCTATGTGGCATTTTATCTATCGCTTTCTCTTTATTCGGAGAAAAGAGATGGTTTCGTGAGAAAAGTCGTATGAAAAATTCATTGGAACTAACAAAACACTTGCTAATCATGTGATTCAAAAGAATTTTTTCATTGCTTCTCCATGGAAGCTGTACACCCGTTGGAATTTTATTGTTTTACTATATATTTAGTATTATCATTATTATAAATTTACATCCATTAACAATATATTCGCAAAATGATCATCAGACTCACTCAGTACACGTTACGTCTCTCTTACTCCACTATTCAAATCTATTTTAATCCACTCCAAATGAAAATAGCTTTCAAAAATAGTCAATGAATGAAACTCGACGAAAAACTCCAAACAAGCCGGCAAAAAATGAATCTGATAAAAATTGTCGGATTAACCGGTGCAAGCGCGAACAAATGAAAAGATTAAACAATTATATGGAAATTTATGGTGTCATTACTGGCGAACCGTTGAGATCTCGAGAGTTGTTAAGGGGTGGAGAGGGTTGAGGAGTAGGTGGGGAAATGATTAAAGACCAACACGTGCACATTGACTCGTTTTAATATGTTGGGAAGACCGACAAAACGTTTCCCCGACGACGAGTTAAGCTCGCATCCGGACCAGAGTGCCGTACACCAGCGGAAGGAAGGGGACGTGACGTCACGACGAGGAGAATTAAAAAGAATAACCGCTCTGACTCTTCTCCGTGTACAATTTTACGCATTTAAACATCCAAAAAACGACTAATTAAATCAAAGAAGGGAATTCATATAGCGCTTCACATCTTGTGACTTCACAGGAAATCGTTGGATAGGATTTTGGATGAGATAGGAACTGAATAATTCTCGATATAATTTTACAAGAAAAATTACTGAAAAAAAAATGGTCCAGACCGGGATTCGAACCCGGGATCTTCCGATTATGCAGCGGGTGTTCTCTCAATTTAGCTATATGGCTACTGTAACTTTTTTGAATTCATATTTCTTGTATATATTTTCTAGTCATTTATTTGTTCTTGTTTTGAGACAAGAGTTCTTTTCTCTTCATGGATAATTTCTCAATCGTACGTGAGTGTATTCCGACACATTCTCTCTCTCATTTTTTTTTGTTACTCCACCCGTTTAGGGGGGATTGTCCCCCTTTGCTGTAGTGCTCTCCTTTTTGGGGGGGAACAATGTAATGCTCGTGGATATTATATGGCAGTCGACAATATATCAGAGTGGGTTTGTACATGGAGTGGTTTATGGCTGAGTCAATGCCACGGGTTCGATGGAAATTAAATTGTCGTCCCGGGGCATCGCCACTTTGTAATCTCTTGGGAAAGTGACAAATAAGGATGACAATTCATGGGGAATTAAATGAGTCACCTTTTTCAATTGTTTCAAGTCTTTTTCTGCTATTATCCAATTATATCCCTCTTTTTTTGCTCTGCCCTTGGAGATAATAATGTAGATTTATTTAAATGCGTGTAATTAACTGCACATTTTCGCATTCTTGAAATATTTGAGAAGAAAGTCAATCCAAAAATTTTCTCCCATTTTTTTTTTAAATTTCCCAAGTAAACTACAGATTTTGTTTTGATATATTTTTTTATTATGATTACCTAAATTGTGTTTTTGTTTTTTGCTTGAAGACGCATTAAGAAAATTACAAGGTTCATCCTTATCTTTCGCGGTTTATTCCCCGTTTTCCTTCCTGTCCTACATTTTTGTGCCAAAATTCCCCTGGTTCATGTACTTCTCATACGCATTGAGTAACTCGAGGGAATCTGTTTGGCTTACACTTCACTGAATTTTTTTTTTTTGGATGAAAATGGAATTTTCACTCGCTCGAGATTTTTTATGGGATGGACTTTTAATGAGTTCTCCGCAGGTCAAGGTTTCGTTACGCTTCAGCGACTCGAAATAGTTGGAAGAATTGTTTAAAAAAATTATTTGGGTTTTATAAAGCCATTTGAGAGAATTTTGTATTCGTTTTAATTTTATTATTATTTCCGAAATTATTACAGATCAAATTAATTTAAATACTTCCTTGTATTTCAAAGGATTCATTAATATTAATTAAATTAACATCAATTATTAATGTAATTAATATTTATTTTGAATATTTTTTGTCAATTTTAATATTCAATTAAAATTTATCATTTCAATATTATTTGAAAAATCGAAAATCTCCAAAATAATGACAATATCCCATAGAAATGACAGATCCATGACAGATTCTCAAAGTTTGGGGATTAATTTCCGTCGGAAGTATAAACTTTGCTCGTTCTTCAGGGTTTACCACTCCACACAAAAGACAAATATTCGGTGTCTGTCCCAAAGCAAAAATGCAAATGTACTTTTTGACATTCTTCCACCACCGTTGACCTACTTCGCAACAATCTGGAGTTGTCCAATAATCGTAAATTTCCCTGGAGACAGGGAAAACTCGGGAAAAGAGCATCTGTTTGCTCGGAGAAAGCCAGAAATACATGCCCCGGGAAAAAAAGTAGGGAAATTCCAAAGGAAAACAGTAATTTCGCGAGTTGCAGTAATGAATAGAGAACGATCCTCGAGGCTGTTTATAGTGGATAACAAAAAATCGCGAATCCAGTGATAATACCTCAAAACTCGTAATTTCCGAATTTAAGTTTAATGACTCTTCATTCGGTTCCGTTGTAATGAATTATCAATCAATTAATCCAGAGTTTATGGAATAATTGGGATTTTATTGATATCAAGATAAAATAAATAACGAAAAAGTAATATAAAAATCATTACGAAAGAAATTTTCATTGTGGAAAATGTAAAGACTTGTCAATTTTTATATAAATAAATTAAAAAAATCCGGTGATAAATTTCTTCGCTAAAGATCGAGTGTAGATTCTAGATTACTAGCACGTGACGTCGATGGACATCCGCCTCGTTTATTTTAGAATCATTCATAATCTCATTCTTGCTAGTGACGATCTGGAATTAATTCGGGGAAATGTGGTTTCACGATGAATTCGATGTGTAATGAATTCTGGTTATCGCACCGTTCTTCTCGGTTAATTAATTAATTGAAATTGCGATGACGCGATACAATTACTCGCTAGGCGATATTAATAGTTTTGCAATTACATTTTCAATGGGAATTCAATTTTCATTTTTCCGAGTGGTCTCGGCGACTCGGGGGAATTCAGATTTTATCTCGATCTAAATCTGGATATCAAAAGGTTTTCCGATTCAGTTCTAGAATCGCTGATGACCTAGATTATTCCTCAATTAAAAATGGCACTGTAAACAATTTTGGTGAAGTACTAGTAAATTAATTATATGCTTATCTTCGGACGCTTGATTTCAAAACGATTTACCAAAACAGCTGTCTACATCGATTTATGTTCACACAGGTTTCCAACAAGATTCAAGTCAAGTAGAAATATGCAATAAAAATTGCATAACATTTAAATTAATAAAAATTCAAGTATCTTAACTTTTAAAAAAAATTCTTACATTTTTTTGGAATGCAAACGGAAGATTTCAAATCCTAGCATAAAATTAAAAAAAAAAAGAAATATAATTAGTTTATTAAATTAATTAATTAATTTAATTATATTTAAATAGTTGCTTTGAGTATCGCATGTATCCTGTGGGGATTGAGTACAATTTCGGAATTGAAAATTTTCAACGGATGAAAATTTTCTATTCTGTTTTTTCAATATTACTAAAATAACTTTTGCAAGAATGCGGTGAACACAAAAAAATGGGCGTGCTGCTCATATCCCAGCAAATCCCACACGTGTGAATTTCGTGCTGCAAGTAATAACCAAGAATTTTCATCCCGCCGAGGGCTTTTACCTTAATTACTCCCAGGCAAGGACAGGATTCCATATTACCTTACTACCAAAACCGGACTAAAAGCTGAAGTGCAATTTATAGATAATCTAAAAATAATTTCAAAATACACCGGAATTAAATCCCCTGTTACAGAAATGAGTAAAATTTTTGCGTCTCATTTTCACGGAAAATTTCACTTTCCAATTTTATTATATATTTACAATTATAGTTGTTAAATTTGCATTGCGACATAAAATCCACCATTACACTACTCACACTTCTAGTAATATATAATAAAATAATAACGACAATAATGGTGAAAATTTATTAAATAATATTGTCCAAAACGTAAACCATGAAAAATATCAAATTGGTCATAAAAAATTCTCCACTCTGATCTCCGAGGTTTTAAACGAACGATTTAATTTTTTTCAAGGTGAAAATTTTGCAAAAAAGGAGAACAGATAGATCGGCAAGTTGATAATCGAAAAACGGGCGACGGAAATAGAAATGAAATGTCGATGCAATCAACATCAAAGGGGAAACGCAATGTGGAGCATTAGGAAAGGGGTAAATAGAGAAAAATAGATGTATATGAAGAAAGAAAAGTAGGACACGGATGAACTAGGTCTCAGGGCATTCTTCGATCGACTAGGTCGGTCATAAGGTGAACGAGAATTTTGCGCGCGCGCATTAAGAAGTCGATATATTCTCATCTTTCAAGATTTTTTGAAAAATTCCCGGAGACCGGTGCTAGAATTTAAAAAATCCACCGTTTTTTGAGGTTCATTATTATTCAATGTTTTCTTTATTTTCTATTTTTGTATGTAGTCGTTCGAACCAACAGGTTTACTCCACCGTAAATTGATATAGATTACAAAGATTTCGCTTACATCATTTTTTTTACTATTGGTAAAGTTTTACGATTGTTTTTTTTTTCATTATTCAATGCCTTACAACGTTTCATCATCGTGCAGGAATTTTCCTCAATAAACTTTAGCAAGAATTTCTAAAAATATAAAAAGCAAAATAAAAATTCGACTTGAAGTGTTCTGAGTAGTTGAAAGTTTATAAAAAAAATGCAGAAAAATTATTGCACGATGGCATTTTGGGAGTTCTATTTGAAATAATAATAAGAACTGAAAAATTTTTGGGTCAATCGGGTCGACAATTTGTTATAAAACTAGAAAACCGGTAATTTCAGCTAAAAGGGGGCATAACATCCTCAATAAATTCACTTGCAATGACGAAACTACAACGATTGAAGCAGAAAATCACGAAAAACCCTCAGACCAAGTGGATGAGTTCTATGAATGGAGGCGGACGACATCGAATCAGTCGGCAAAAGCAAGGACGGTCTAATTATATCTTGCATGTCTCCGCACCCGATTCGTTACACGAAAATTCCGCTCATTCATTTTTTTTGCTCCTTGGTATATCTTTACATTTATCCCCATGTCCTCATAACAACTCGTACATATTTTAATATTAAAAATGTTCCACACTCTATCCACCAAAATTATTAACATTTACCGCGAAATATTGTTATATGATCGCGTCAGACTATTAATAACCCGTTGTTGTCTTAACAAATTAATATATAATTGCCATTCTCTCGTGTGTAAAAAATACTGTAAAAAATGCAGTGTTTATTCAATATATTTATATGTTTATTGTTTTTAACAAGCGAAACGAATATATCGATGGTTTTTCGCCATTTCCATAGTAGAATTTCCAGAGTATTTAGTTATTGATTCATTCATTTATTTATTTATTCTTTAGATGAATACCTGGGGCACTCACATTTTGTTCTCGGCATTTACAAAAATAATTCCCAACATTGAAAAATGTAAGATAAATAATAGTGATGAGAACGGATAAATGGTATTTGAAAAATTTCCTTCCGGTGGATTTGTTCTCTTACAACTTTTTCTCATTCAGTCATCGCTGCGCTCTCATACATAACAAATTACACTGTGGTGTACGCATTGAGGCAATGCGATAGTGCAATGAATGATTGTACCACGAGTAGATGAACCAGAACACGAACGACGATTTGAGGATATGCACGATTAGGGCTCACGTTCACATATTACCAACGATACCCTCATCTCCATTTTTTTATTTTCACAAAATTTTTTCAGGCTGCACTGCCACAACGATATTATTTATTGATATTTCAGCAACAATTGCCTATCTGTATAATTGTTCAATTACCAGAATTAGAGACGCGCATGCCATGAAATAATACATTTTTTTATAATATGCATTGTATATAATTTTATAAATTTTATAGACCGAAATGCGAAGTCGAATTGAATAGAATTTGTTGCCTGAATTTCTAATAACGTGCGTTAGGAAATGGAATTTAAATTCAAATTTTTATTGAGATGATTTATAGATTTATTGAATCGCAGATTAAATACTGACATGGGAAGTGGTATTGCAATTGATTGGAGAAATTGAAATTGTTATTCAGAGAATATTCAATGCTTGACAATACAATCCACTATTTATTGACATTTATCAAATTCCACTGACAGATTGAATTTCTTTTTATTGTTCAGGCTGATGCACATAGACATCTCCAACAAATTCGATATCCCAATGATTTAATCGTCACCATTCAGATTTTGAGAATTAATAATCAATGATTTCTGGATTTTATCGTGAATTTTATTTTCTCTTTTTGTCATTCATTGGATGCTGGATAAACGCTCATTCATATTCCTCCCGTTTGAATTTCCACTCATTCTATTTCCATTCGTTTTCACTCTCACGAAAGCGAGAAGGATGGAAAATAATGTGAAAACCGGATAGAAAATAAACTGGGAATATTGATTTCGGAAATGACCCGGGGGATTATCAATGCGTCACCAGAAGCGTCTGGAAAGTTTTTAGACATAAACAGTTTTCAATGAAATTATAGTCCGCGGAACACCAGGGGTGAAAGAATTGCCAAAATGAAATTAATTGTTCTGCGGAAACACCAGTTTTAATTGAATTTCGCGTATTAATCATGGAGAGATGGGAGGACACGCCTCGCATTTATCATCCATCTGCTTTTGATTGCAGAAATAATTAAAATGAAGTGTCATTACAATAGAGTGGAGGAAATTTCTTTGTTGCAATTCTAAACTCATATTTACGATGGACATAAAATTTTTAAATCCAAAACATAAGTTGTAAAATCCTACGTTCTGCAGAAGTGTGATATAAGAGAAATATCTTCGTCTCTCGGATTTCCGCTTTTACTGCGGTACTGACGTTCTTATAGGTAGGCGGAAAAAATATCCCCGGAAAAAATAGCCCACACACCCAAAACGTGTTAAGACCCACCCAATTTGATAGACCATAGGAAAATTAGAGTCCCTGAAAAAATAGACAACGAAAAAAATAATTAAATTAAAAAATAATTAAATTGAGCGAGTTTTAACACGTTTTGAATGTGTGGGATATTTTTTCCCTGGGATATTTTTTCCGGGATTCTTCTTATAATGACAAATATTTCTTCAAATACACAATTCCCACGTTTTTTTCATTTAACAATAAAACAAATTTGGAAAATCTTCGGAAATCTTTCGAAAAATTTTCATTCAATAATGACAGGAATCCATTGGAAAACTAATTAACCGAATTTTATTGACCATTATAATTGAAATATCAATTTTTTATCTGTTTGTTGAGAAAATATTACGAAATGCGAATTTTTATTGCAGTCAATACATTTTTAGTGGAGTTTTATTAGAAAATCTGGATAATCAATTATTATAGAATAAAAAAGCAATAGATTTTACTTATCGATTTACTTATCGCAAATTTTATTGGCTACTAATTTATAAAAAAAATATTATGATAAACTTGAAGATTGATGTTGACTGATACTTTTTCTGACCTACTAAAAAATGAGAACGATAATAGCAGAGTAATCCTCGTTCCTTCCATTGTCTCAAATAATATATCCCCGACATATTTTTGCCAATACCAATGTAACGTGCGTGGGCTGCAAGTCATTTCCTCTCTATCCAGGTGAATTGTCTTCACAGTGAAATAGTGAAATTATATTATTCACGGTCATTTCGTATGCCAGACATTCATTGATATGATATTGATATCGTGGTGACGCCAGTTCTTTAATTAATTTATCAAGAAATAATCGCTGAGTGCTATCTATGATGTCTTACTATCACAGTATTTTCTAGCACTCATCTTATCTACTTTATAAATTACTTCCGGCATTGCACACCTTATCGTACCTTGTGGTTAGTCATATCTTCATGTAGGCGGTATTCTTGCACACATCATCACTTTGATTATCATTTGAATAATTCGTAGGTGGTGAATATTATTTTTCATATTATTCTGGATATTATTCTGGCACAGTGTTATATTTTTCATAAACATTACACCCTCTGCGAATAATGTCATTCATCGATTTTCAATAATATGCAAATTACTCGTCATTTGCCAATTAGTTTGTGCAAACGATAGCTAGCAAATTGGAGAGCTAATTGAGATAGCTCGTTAATAATCATTAATTCGATATATTGACGCCCTGTGATAATTATTTTCGTGTGATGTTAAAACCGAATTAATTGTTCATGAGTTGAGCCTCGCCCTAGATCGAGATTTTTGTTGATTCATTTTTTAGTACATTCGTTGTTTTTTTTTGCGTAATTTAAAAATTGTCTAATGTTCAATATAAAAATGTGAATCATCTTTTATTAGAGTTTTTCTTTAAACATTTTCTTTCCTAAGATTTTTCTTCACATGTGGAATAAATAAAATGAATAAATTTCTGTAGTTTAAATGATTGTATTCATTTATTTGAATGCATTTTGATAGTACAAATTCCCAGTAATGGTTGCAATTGAAATCTCAATTCATACGTGAAAAATCTCGAGCCATGAATTTTGAAAAAAAGTAGAAAAGAAATAAAAATCCGCCGAGTTTGAATTACAAGCGTGACAAACGAAATAAAAAGTAATACTCCAATTGTAAACGTGAGTATGTGGAATACATATTTTTGAATTAATGATTAAACTCGGTGGTGCGTGTTTAATTTAAAATGTTCAATCACAACCGTGCAGCAGGAAGTGACTGAGGTGCTCCCTCAAAAGTACTTCTCAAGATGCGAAGCAATTTTCAGTGGATCCACATTAGGTCCATGCCTCTCAACAGCCTTTCCCTCTTTGTCGATGACGAATTTCGTGAAATTCCACTTGATAAAATTCCCCAGAGTACCGCCCTGCTCCTTCTTCAACCACTTCCACAAGGGATGGGTGTTCTCACCGTTGACATCAATTTTCTCGAACAGATCAAATTTCACCTTCAACAAATATCCCAAATTCACATAAATTTTCAAATGAAATGTACAAATTATTGCAAATATCCTGCAAAGAAGGAGGTCCAGAGAAATTCAAATTACGTTTCATATAAAATTTTATAGGTCATAAAATGTGTCCACGACTTCCTCTCTGAACCTCGTAGTTGCAAGGTATTGGCGTCTCGGTAAAGTGCTATAAGAAGAATTTACCTTCTTACGCGAGGCGAAGCTGCAAATTTCCTCACTGTCACCTGGCTCTTGACCATTAAATTGATTGCATGGGAATGCTAAAATTTTAAGACCTGCGAGAAGAGAAATGACAATTTCCGTATCATAAGCGCAGAAATTTTCCAATTTTCTATTCCAATTTTTTGGGACGCAATCAATTAAACTATGCGAATTATGTCTCCGTTTGCTATTTCCAATATTTAATCCAATATTTAATCCAAAATTTAATCCAATATTTAATTAGATCTATTTTCTTTTAAAAAAACCAAACCAATCAGATTTACACAATTAAATGAGAGGAATTTCCATTCCAAAAGGAAATCTAAAGGCAATCACAACTGAATCATTCGGTAACTATTACTGAATTTATTGTAATAATCATGAAATTGAATTACCATGGGACTCTCCGTATTTGTCATAAAGTTCATTGAGCTCTTTGTAATTAGTCTCGGTAAGTCCGCACTTCGATGCAACATTAACAATCAGACAGACGTGACCTTTGTAACTGAAAAAATGAGAAAAAAACATTAATGGACTTGGCAATGACATTGAAGTAAGAGTTGATTTTTTTTTCTCTTACGTGTATTTATAGACAACCTACTTCGACAAGGGTACTACGTCCCCTTTGATAGAGTTAGCCTCGAAGTCGTAGATCGACGTCGCCGCCTTGTAATCCAGGTTTCCGCTCATTACTATTTAACAGGAATATTGCAGTTGAGTATTCGTTTTTCCCCTCCAGCATCAAGATGAGGTTTCGCTAATTGGGTTTGTAGGGAAATGAGAAGCGGGCGTTGCGTGTAATGGAAATTGCGAGGCAGAATTATTTAATAACGAGTCATTTCGAAAATGTTTACGCTAAAATTTTTTCTCATCTGATTTTAGGTCATCACGTCAATAAGACGATAAATTTATAATTATCTTTTAATTTATTCTTTGAAATTTCACATGATAGGTTCGGATATGTGAATTATCAAAATGAGACCTTAATGATAATTAAATAATTAATTTAATAAAAAATAATAATTGAATTAAAGAAAATAAAACGAATATTTTCATTATTAAATTCAATTCAAATTAAAAAATGTCTATATCACGCACTCCCTATATACTTAACACATATACTGTGCAAGCCCGGGAATTTCAAATCGTTTATATACACAATTTGATTGACAATCGAATACACCGTCTCGCTCACAGGACTAAATACATATATACCCCTTAAAAAAATGCGGAAAATCCGGATTATTTAAAAAAAGACCTCCCTGGGAACTAGTCTGCCATCTGTCAACGAGACATTGAACCATTACACGATGAAATCTTCGTCGTCACAATTTCTCACACGAGATTATTTTCAATGCAGACAAAGCTCAAGAAATTAAAGCTTGATGATGACAAATTGTTGTAACAAATCATTATGACGAGATTTTCGAGACATCACCGATTGCTTACCGATTGTAGACTCAGTCAGATAGGAAATTAATGTTATCAGAAATGGGAGCATTAAGTCAGGTACAACTTTACAGCAAAAGAGACCGGCAACTACTGACACTAAAGTCTCTGCGTAGTATATAATTGTGTTCGAAGTCTAAAGGCAGTAGAAGTGGAACTCAATACAACGGGTGTTGTGAATATTTCATATTAGTAAAGCATCATACAGCAATGACTTTGCGTTTTAACCATGAATTATCATGAACTTCAAAGACCAAAGAATATATTTTGAAAATCCATTTTGACAGGAATTTTATACTATTATAAATACCATAACATGAATATATAATATAATATATATTGCATTTTATATTATCTCTAGATTATTATTTAATCAATATTATATTACCTGACTAAAATATCTTATATTCTGTTAAATATTTAATTATGAATTATTTTCAGTGTAAACACTGATTCCTTTTTTTTCATCTCTTTATCTTCAATCTGCGAATTCATTTAGCGATCTATTGCAAATTTATAAACTTGATTATTGAATTCGTTTGGCTGTCAGTGAATTGAATGATAATTCAATTCTTTGCACAGGATTTTTTAGGAGAGCAATTTAGTTATTTCCGTATAGAACATTAGGGAATACAGCAACACGAAAAATCAATGATGAACAAATGTTGTAGGTAGTGTCGCATGTGTGACAAACCTTCAATTATTGTCGGTTTATTTCACTCGTGACACGATGTAAATATCGATCTGGTGGATATTAAAAATTCGTCTGGGACAGTGATGGTCTACAACACTCAAGACCAATCATTCAACTTTTTTCTGCTTTTAATTGCTCCATCGCTTTCACCCCTTGTTTACAGGAAATCATTTCCCAAAAAAACTTTTCTGGTAATTTTACATTAAAATAGTCCGAGGGCCTGATGATTTGGAATAGATTCCATTAATAGAGAAATGCTCAGATTTTTGATCGACACATTTTTTTTTAGTTTTTATCTAGTAGAAACATTTTGCATTCAAGGTATTTATCGATCCCATTCAGGAGTCCTCACTGTTTTTTTCATTATACACCTGTGACTACTATTATAATTCTCGTATCAGCTCCATTATTGATAAAATATTCATAAAATCGTTCCCACGTTCACAGTTATAAAACAATTTATACCCGTGAAGACCCCTCCCAACAGTTTTGATTGGAATTTTTAAATTAAATTATTGAAGTCGTTGAGATAATTATATTAAACTCTTCTAACAAATAAATATTCCATAAATTGGCCAAGTGTATTGGCACTGACATCTCCACTCCTATTTTCCTATAAATTAACGATTCTAATGTTGATCTTTGAATTTCTGTTTCAGTACTTTGGTCCCTTGGAAAATATTTAGACAGGAATTAAACCAAGTTCACCCGATAAGCTCTGGACTGCAGGCAATGGCACTAAAATCAACAATCGATCTTACCTGCAACGATTACATTTCAAATTTCGAGTTTGATGTTTTCACCAGGTCAGTTGATTCTCACGCCCATCCACTACCCATTCAGAATGACTGACGTTTTTCAAATAATTATTTGGATGATTGATTTTCAGACTTTTTCAACCTTGGTCAACCTTATTACGTAATTGGAAGATATTGGCAGTCACTCATCCTGGTTATGTGGCTTTTCTTACCTACGACGAGGTCAAGGCACGTCTGCAGAAATACTGCATCGCTAAACCAGGAAGCTATGTCTTCAGACTGAGCTGCACGAGATTAGGACAATGGGCAATTGGATATGTCACATCAGATGGTGATATTTTGCAGACAATTCCACATAATAAAAGCCTGTGTCAGGCACTCCTAGACGGATATCGAGAAGGCTTGTAAGTATTCCAGAAAATATAGAAAGATTCTCTATGAATTATCTACTCAAAATCCACACCACAAGTTGTTGTTTGATATGAATTACCTTTCAATGGTTTCCTGAAAGCAAAAGGTGCTGATCCTGGAGGTCGTCTCTTTTGCTTTGAGGAACGGTGAAGAATGAATGAATTCGTGAATTCTTTAACAAATCCCTTTTGATGGAAGTTCGATAATTTTATAATCCTTTTATCATATGATTACATGGAATTTTTCAGCTACTTGTATCCAGACGGTAGGAATATAAATCCAGATTTAACATGGGCGGTTCAACCAACACCAGAGGAGCACATCAAAGTGACAGCCGAACAGTACGAGCTGTACTGCGAGATGGGTAGTACATTCCAATTGTGCAAAATCTGCGCTGAACATGATAAGGACGTGAGAATAGAGCCTTGTGGACATTTATTATGCACACCGTGTCTGACAGCCTGGCAGGTAGTAGTATTTTCTTCGTTCTTTTTCCCATTCTACTCTTGAAGTTAAAAGAATGTATAACGATTATTGTCATTGATTTTCCCTTACCAAATCAGCGAATCGATCAAAATAATGCAATTATCCCAAATTTCAGTGTTTTGAGAGGAAAATTGAGAGAATTTTAGGTGAAACAAGACGTTTACATTTTCTGTCATCAGATCTTTTGAATAATCACTCTTAATATTTAATTATAAATGAATTATTAATAATAATTCACCTCCCCTACAAGATTATAACGGGAGTCTACTGTAGAAAGACTGCAGGAGAATACAACAGCTGTGAGAAAGTCTTTTGAAAATTTCGCAATGTCTAGTTTGTAAAGGGCTTTCTCAAAGGACTCACGTCGCAATCGAATAAAATTTATCACGTCTCCATTACTGATTCTCTCAAGGGTAGAAAATGAGATTTTCAAACACCGTACGATCTTATTTTCTGATGGAATCCGTTCAGCGAATAATTCTCTACATGAATAAATCCGATCAACCATAAATAAATTTATGAAATTCTCTCTGGAGACAATTTTATTCATTAATAATTCAAACGCAAATACATTCATTAGATATTGATGTAATGTTCAATAGATTTTCAAATATCTATTGGCGAATATTCTCTGCAGTTTTCCTTTTAATATATTTCGATGGGAGAAGAAATCTAAATGTTTTTCGCCTTTCGGTAGTCAAGGAGAGAAATAATTACGAAATATTCAATGGCCTAGGATGAATGGAGTGGCATGAGCAAAAGCTCTGATATCGGAAACGGTGACAGGATTTCCGTGAGAACACAGAACTCGTTAACACAAAAATAATTGGAAAAGTGAATAGAAAAGGGTCTCTCCGTCAATGGAATCGTATCAAAAGCTATCGATTACTCTTGACACTTCAGAATTATACGGGACATGCTAATGTTTGAGTTGAGAATACAAAAAGCTGACTCCATAGAATCCAAAACGAGGTCAACGATCTCTTTCTCTTTCTTCTTTTCTCATACAATTTGCGAATCTGGGTTACTTCTAGCATCGTTAACTTCTTGTACCGGAAAAATCAATTGTTGTGCATTAATACTTTTGTATGGATGTCAAGGAGGAGCATGAGTGTTTAAAGATCCCACATCCCGTACGCAATTATACTCTGCCTATATTTTTTAATAAAATTAAATAATCCTAGTTCTCATTCTAGCAACTCCATTTTATTTCTATTCATCCTAAAGAGAGTTTTTGTTTATGATAAACAATTATGCACCCTAGGCGGTCTCGACTGAATCTTTCCACAAACAAATTTCTTCGTCATCGAGGAACATCTCTTGATATTTTTACTACGAAATAGTAAACCGGGATAAGTAGATTTTTATCTAAGATGTGAATTTTTCTGTTCGCCTTTTTTCATCCAAAAATCCGTTTTTGGTTTTTTAAAAATCGCCAATAAATCATTCTGCTTAACGAATCTCTTTAAATCTCGACAAATAACCTATGGAATAGTAAAACGAAATGAATCAATTACACTAACTCGATTTTTATGAACCAAGTTTATAGGTTTTCATTTCGCACCATAAAAACCTTCATCGGGAGAAATTCCCTATCTCCGATGTACTTGGGGATTTATTCATAAAAAAATTTATTCTCAACTGAAATTGACTCGCGTTTTATGGCTCCATAATAAAAAGTATTAGAAGACCGAAGAATCGAATTATTCACAATCTTGATATTTTCCTTCTCAAACTCCTCAACCCGGATGTGATGACCATTGAAATTCTGATAAGTTACAAGACGAATTGAACAATAATTATGGAATAAAAAATTTATGCGATTATCTAATTGTTTCAGGATTCGGAAGGCCAAGGGTGTCCGTTCTGTCGTGCAGAGATTAAGGGTACTGAGCAAATCGTTGTGGATCCGTTCGATCCGCGCAGAACTCATCGACCTGGTGCACAATCAGCATCAGCCAGCAATGCATCAACACCTACGAGGGATCTTGACCCTGACGCCGAGGTATCCGACTAGGTGTAGCTCTCCATGCAAAACAAAAAAACACTATGCAAAAACAGAGAAATTGCGCCCTGTGTATAGACCTCAGAATGTGCCTCATCACTTCCATCACTATCAGCGTTCATTGTTTATTTATTTGTCTTGAATATTCTTCTCTTATTCGTTATTGTCATTGAACCATCACATTCATACAAATTGTAATTAATGGAAAGATAAGTTTGTGTTTTCTTTTTAAGAGTTTTACATCTGCATTGTTGAGTTATTCATGGATAACCGATGGATTCAAGGTAGGTTACTCCAAATGCATCAATAGCTACTTCATTCGTCATTCTCTGGCTTCACTTGTATGAGCTCATTTTTTTTTTTTTTTATAATCGTTCGTCGGTTCTGGTGATAAACAGATCCTAGGAGTTTTATTTATTTTTTGGCTTTGAATTTTCTGGGGTCTCAACAGAATTTCTGGCAATGCAAATGGAATTTAATTTTTACAAGTTTTTAGAATCCTTTTAAAGGGGATGAAACTTCAATTTTCGACTTTTGTTATTATTTTGTTTATTGGACACTCTGTTCACTCTTGAAGGCAAATTAATTTAATGAACATAATTATATTCAACTCCTAGGATCCCTCTAATCAACCTTCCATTCAATATCATTTAGTTAATGACTAACATTACTGGAAACGAAAGGCACTTTGAGAATATTATTAATATTAATATTAGAAATACACCGAGTCATTGAATTTCCAACAAAATCATCGATCGTGGTGACTGCTGGCTGATAAATAAAATGGGTACCATTATCCATCACATAATTAAAAAATCATATAAAGATTATCTGCTCGTATCATCGCATTTGGATGCATCCAATTACACATTTTGCTTTGAAAAAAATATTTGAATGAGACGCATAATTTGAGGCAATACGAAAGGATGAATTAAACCTAAATATGCTATAATAATTAGTGGAATTATAAATATATATGGCATAAGTATTATTAAAATCATAGGTGGCAGGTGAAGAGGAACGGTAAAAGTTCTTGAGTTTGACTCTCAGATTTATTATTACATAATCAAAAAATGTTATCGTGCCAGTAAAGGGTGTAACAGAATTCGTTTTCTTTTTTTCTTTCAGAATAATTTTTATTTTCAAACTTTGTGGTAACGCTTTAATGGAACTGATTTTTTTAGTTGCATAAATGTAATTTTATTAACCAAATTGAATTTTTGGTTGCAATTGTGATCACAGGCGATATATCATATAACAAGTAGATCGATAGTCATTATCATTTTTATTTCATTGAATAATATTGAGAAAAAAGTAAAAGAGAAAAAAAAGTATTAATCGATTTTTTAGATAATTCTTTAATCAATCGATTGTAATCACACTCGATTTGTATTATTTTATTCAGATAGAAAGGGAGAGACAATAATTGGATTATTATTTGAAATTGTAAAACTGTATTGATTTACTCTCTTATTATGATTATTTATTAATCAATCAATTATACATAAAACTTATAGAGAGTTCAACGTTACAGTGCAATAGAATTTTTTTAATTAATGAAATGCCTCAAGCTTTCAGTAATTTCCACTGCTGCCATACGCGTGGCAATAATATATATTAAATTACACGCCGAAAAATATAAACAATTTTTTTTTATTTAGTGTACATTAATTTTTTCCATTGTAAAATACTAGTTAACTGAACATTTTTTTAAATAAAGTTATAATATTATCATTACTATTATTGATTTGATTACGCACAAACTCCTTTTCTTGCTGATCAATTTTTTTTTTACTCAAAATAATTTAATTAATTTTGTTAGAAAGATTGAATAAGACGTTTTTTAATTAAGCATGAGATTTTTCATCACCTAAATATTTTTATTGTTATCGTAAATGTTCGATGGGTCGAATGTTGGGCCCAATGCATGAAGAGACATTGAGGAATTGAATAAATATTGAACTAATGTACATACGTGAATTGTTGGGGAATGCTGTGGATTTTCTGATGGAGGGTAATGAGGTAAGTGCATTATCACTGTTATGGCTCTGCGCTTTTTATGCTTGGAGTGTTTTGTATTTTTTATTTATCACTTATTACGAGGGTAGAGTGGATAAATCAACACTTATTATTCACTTGGCTTGGAGATGGGATAATTCATTCTTTCATGAAGATACACGTGTGTAATGAGCGCACTCTGAGCTCACTTCATTATTTACACTATAAATTCATGAATAATTATGGAAAAATCATAATTACTTGCACTTTACCCCATGTTTATGACAGTTGTTTCTCCTCAATGCGAGAATTATTATAAATTTCGCTCTTCAATCCGAAAAAAAAATTGTTATCAATTTTATTTATTTCATTGTCTCAGAAGCACTCAGCAGACAAACGGGTTCTGATTTCCTTCATCTAGAATTCTAGGAAATGATTCTCATAATTAATATATTGAAGTGTGAAATTAATTATTATCTGGAAATATTCTGAGAATCGATAAAATAAAATTCATGTCGTTTCAACACTTCAATTGCCATGATATTTTCAATTTATCCCAATAAATCCTCAAGGAAATTGTTTATGTTGCCTGTTGTAGGACATCATTGAGTTATGCAATGGAAACTGCGGACTGATGTGTGACGATTCGGACGACGAGGATGACTCTAGCTTAACGAATTCACCGGTGCAGTCGAGAAGAATTGTTCCTAGTCCACCCTTACCACCTAGGAGGTCACCAACTCCAAACAATCACTCGAGAAATACTCGTCATTTAACAGTGCCAAAGGAAAATGCACCTCCACCACCTACTGTCACTGTTATTCTCTCCTCCAGTGAATATAATAACAAAGGTAAGATAAACAATAAACTTTAATAATTGATTAATTATAAAAATTGATGAATTAGAGAAACAATCAGTAAGAAAAACAATTAGTTTCTGCGAGAGAGGGATGATCCTCTGTGAATGAATTTTCAAAATGGCATTGAAAATTTATTTCAGCAACAGATGATAAGAGGTACGACCTTCTTCACCGTGCACTATCAACATCTCCAGTCCCTCCAACATCATCCACCCACGTGCGACCTCCAGCGCGTTCAGTTCAACGATCGCCTCCAGCATTGCCTGAAAAATCAGGTCGTCACTCATCCCAATCCCCACTAACAGGACCACCAGTGCCACCACCTCTGTCAGCTCCAAGACCACCGAAAAATTTGAAAGACACATCAAAGCAGAATCACGAGTACGAGAACACCACGACGATACCCGGTACCAACAAGCACGTGGTAAAAAATATCAATCTCGAGGCTAATCGCGCCAAGTTTACCGCCCTGATGAGGAGCAGGGAAGAGCCAGGGGGATCAGCGCATAAAACAGAAGCCGCTGCTTACGAAAATGTTAATGTTGAACATATCGCGAGGCTCACAGCACTTGGATTTGCACAGGATGCTGTTATCAGAGCACTGGGAATAACGAGAAACGATCTAGATATGGCGTACGATATTCTCAATGAGTTCGCCACTAAGTCCTCCTGACCAGGTACTTTTATTATTTATTAACAATCATTCGTTCATTTTGGAAATTATAACATGGAAATCCTTTTCCCCTCGGTCTTAATTATTAGAAGGAGTTTCATATTATAATAATTTATTATGCAATGTTATTCTATTTATTACTCATTTGTCAGATTTGTGGGGCGTTTTGTTGTTCAGATTGTTATGAATTTTTTGTTGGATTGTTCAGGAAGCCAGGCAGATGGTTCGTGACCTCCCATTCCTCCTCGACGGTACGTCTGAAAAATCCATCGGAGTCTGGATTGATCATAACCAACTGCTAAGACATTCAACTACCTGCGGGAAAATGAAATCTCAAAAATCACCGGAATTTCTTCCATTTATCGGAAGATAACTCGATTTTGGGAATCGGAAAAATTCTGGGTGTTAGAGATAGAGTAAATCGACGGGTCGTGGAGCAAAAATTGGTACGGGATCATATCTCCGGAAACACAGTATCTGTTGAAATTGAAATACATATTCACGATCCAAGTGTATCACAGGCATTTTCATTTTCTCCGTTATTTCACGTGAAATTCGTCGGATAACATTATTATTTCATAATACTAAACTTAAGTCGAAGTCAGACTACAAATTAGTAATAATTCATAATCATAATTACGCCATTTGCATGATTATTACTATTATTTATTTATTATAGTGTATTCGTCAAATGTGATATTTATGTTTAACATGTTATGTTAATCACGTCATTATATCATTTATAAATGTGTCATGAAAAATGTACAAATCTGCAGAATTTTCTTTTGTTACCCTTAAAATTTTCTAAAATATTCTCTCCACATTTATTTGTGTGGATTATTTAAATTTAACACTTCGAAATATTTATGAGCAATTGTTCTTCAGTAAAGTTCATCGTCTCCAATGCAAAAAAAAATCATTGACTGAGCAGATTAAGAGAAAATCCAATGAAAAAAAATGTAAATACGAACACCAAAATTAATTTATTATTACTATTAATTGATAGTCCCATCGTAATCTCTAGTATCAGAAGACGCAAAAATTTTAAAAATTGCTGGTAGATTTCCACCCGATGTATGTATACGAAACTTGTCCCCTTAATAGCAAAATTAAAAACAAAAATAACTTGAAGAATTGTGTAAAAATCTTAAAATTTCAATCAGCGATAGCATTTTTTTCTGAAACAATAAATGGAACATAAATAATTCAAATTATTGATGGAAAAATTATCTCCACGCCTGTTACAATTTCAGCCATTTCGAAATGTTTCACGGTTCGATAAAGAATGAATAAATATGCATCGACGAAGACAGAACGAAATTATCAGTCATTTTGGCTGAAATAAAATGTTAAATTTATAAAAGTGACTCTGCACTGTCAAAGATTAATAAAACGGGTAAAAAAATTGGGAAATCGCTGGATTCAATCTAGAAATTTCTCACGAGTGGAAAAATTGAAACAAAAAGAAATTGAATCAATTGACAAATGATCCTTGGGATGTTTTATTCGTAAAGCAGTTAATGGACTTAGCTATCCTATTTTTCTACATTTAATATATGCATTAGTGTATTTCTCCCTTAATACCATTAAAAGTTGAATTCAAACTAGTGGAAAATTTTGCATTATCTTTAAATTCTGTTGGAAATTGGTGAAGCAATAAAAGTCCTAATTCACGTATTACTCAATATTTAGTCTGAAACAAGAAAGAGAAATTTGAAAGAATTTAGAAGTGAAATGGAAAATTTTCTGGCAGTTGTCATTTTCTAATAAAGAATTGAAAAATAATTTTGTCTCTAACTAAATCGACAGAAAAATCTGAGACCAATTGACTTCACAGAGATTATTCATACCAATCATAAAATGTAAAAATGGTAGAGAATTTTTAATGAGCAATTATCCACGAAATGTTGAGTATTGAAAAGCGAAGAGAAGAAATTTCCTTGAAAATGTTTGGAGATGTTTTCTAAGAAATTAAAAAATGAATACATGAATAAGTTCTGAGGATATCTTGTACCACATTGCAACAGAATTTATCCACCAATTAACCTCGGATTCTATTCAGAGGCGGGGATAATGGATAATGAACAATGCCGTGCAATCCGTGCATTGATAACTTCCTCGTTGATTTAACTATTGGCTGTATACATTATTTTATTATCAAAAGAAGAATAAAGTAATGTAATATTTATATTAGAATTTTTTTTTGAAACTTGTGTTTTGTGTATTCCTGTGTATAATTCCAAAAATAAATTCAAATTTACGCATCATGTGGTCGAAATTAACGCCTGATGGTTTATTTATTATTTATTTAAGTATCACACATATATTAAACAGTGAATGCCAAGGAGAAAGCAGAAGAATTCACAAAACTACGATGAAATACTTTGTTGAGTTTAAAAAATATAATAATTCTTCGATGCAAGAGATGATTTTTTGGAGAATCATCATTAGAACGTTAAAAATATTTTTCAAGGTGTGGGGCTAATTTAAGAGGATCCTTATCAGGTCCATGCCTCTCAACAGGTTTTCCATTTTTGTCGACAATGAATTTTGTGAAGTTCCACTTGATGAAGTCCCCTAGGATACTCCCCTGCTCCTTCTTCAGATATTTCCAGAGGGGATGTGCATTGTCTCCATTAACATCAATTTTTTCGAAGAGATCGAACTTGACCTATTAATTAAACAAGTAAAATCAATTGATTTTGTTTTGTCGTGAAAATGTGAGAGATGAAATTAGTTTCAATTTTAGTCGTTGAAGAATAAAAAGAGATTAGATTGAATTTTCTCGGTAGATATTTGAAGCTTGATGAGAAATTTAAGGGAAAGCTCTCAGAATCTTCTTAGACTAATCATTCAAATTGAATCGTTACTCCAGGTAATCATGAAAAAAGATGAGCCTGAGATCATATCCTTACTAATCACCCCATTACCTGGGTAATGAGCAAGTTGTAGAGAGCGCTTGTTAAGGGTTTCTTTTACGAAAAAATTTCTCAGCTCCTCCAAGATCTTTGTAAAAAAAATATTTTACCCAGAAACTTTAAAATTAGTTCATTTTGTTGGTTCTATTTGTTTTTGTTTAATCCACACCTTTTCACGTTGTGCGAAATTGCAAATGTCCTCACTGGTGCCGGGTTCCTGGCTATTAAATTGGTTGCAGGGAAATGCGAGAATCCTGAGACCTGGAGAAAACGAAAAAGTAATTCATTGCCTAAGCCATGCAGTCGTAGAAAAATCCAATGAATTTTTTAAAAAAGTCTAAAGGATTAATTATGACATTTCTACTTTTGTAATTATAAAAATTCGTTTTATCTTTTCGTTGAAAGATAATTTATATTTATTCATTCCCTTAGATGACCACAGAATTAAAAAAATTTATTTTCTCTCGTATACCCTTTCGGGTCTTTACGGTTAGTTGGTTCCCTTCCCACCCCCCCAACCCCCTGTACCGCATTTGCTTGAAGGGAGGGAAAAACCTCATCTGAGGGAAAAAACCTGCCCAGGTACAGTCGTCCTTTTGACAGGACTACCGCTCGGCAGTGGAACCGTGAGATCAGAGCGTTATAAATTTTTGACCGCCGGTGCCCGGGATCGAACCCGGATCTCTGGCATGCTAGTCTAGCACTCTAACCGCACGGCCACTACCGTCGGTGACCACAGAATTATTTATTTATTATTTCACCTTTATCAATCCATTTTTTTCAGATAAAGAAAGAATGTATTTCAATTATGCGTGGAGAAAATTATATTTACCTTGAGACTCTGCATATTTATCATAGAGTTCATTCAATTCTTTGTAATTAGTTGCAGTCAGTCCACATTTCGATGCAACATTTACGATTAGACAAACGTGACCCTCATATCTGAAATTATAAAAACAATGAACAAATATTTATTTAAAAAATTAAATAATCCCAATGATCTCACTTAGACAGAGGCACAACTTCGCCTTTAATCGACGTAGCCTCGAAGTCGTAGATCGTCTTCGCAGACTTGTAGTCCTGGTTCCCACTCATCACTATAATGAACAAGAACAAAAATATTGTATAATCGTAATGAAAGAGTGATTTTTTAGGTTATTTCCTTGAATTCATGCGCAAAAAATGCCAACGTGCCTGCAAAGCTACGAAACACCTGATGCAATCCTGGAATTACGGAGTACTTCAAGTAACCCATTAGTTTATTAATTAAACAATGATCCAAACAATTACGAACTCCGCTCAGAGGATGTCTCAGAACAATTTAGCCACCGAGTAAGACTTTTGCAACGCAATTATAGCACTCCCCACGGAAAATTCGATAAAAAAAACTATTTCTGTCAGAGAATCAGCTGTTGCATCAGCAGCAACAATAACACAATTGACAACGCAAAAATTGAGGTTCTCAGTACTTTATTTGATGAATTATGTAGATAATATTATCGTGAGATGAAAATATTCCTACCGGTTATTTTTGTCGTTTTATCGTTGATCGGCGAATCAGATTAGCAGAAATTTAATTGCATTAGCAAGATGTCAAGACCGTGACTGCATTTACTGTCCAGCAATGACTGGATGCACCTCCATTATATACTTGGCTCTATTATATAAATGGACACATAAAAAATTCGCGAATCATCATTCGGATGAATCCCGGTCCGATCAATCCAATAATTTTCAAAGAAATTGTTTCAGCTCGGAGATGATGTCAGAGATGTATGCGTTACATATTTCCATAGATCCATATTTCCACTCGACATTTAATGAAATTTTAATCCCCCAACGAATTATTAATTTCTGAAGTGAAGATCCATGAGTTGAGGAATTCTCTCAGATTTTTTCGAACTCAATTCTCCATTTATTACGGAACCCAGGAAATTGATAAGTGTTTTGGTAATTCTGTGGATCAGGTTCACATGATGGGTATTGTTTTCTAGATGAAGAATCATGTGAACTCTTGTGTCTATTTATAGGTATTTCGCAACAGCAAGGCCCACAGGGATCCTAAATGAGGTGAAGACACTTGATAAATCATTAAATATTCTAATTAACAAGTGGTAATGGGAAAATTTCACGAGAAGAGAATAATCACCTGCATTTTTATATTGCAACAGTTGAATTGCCATTTGGGCACTTCCTCCTTGAAATTCTTGTCATTGGGCAGATCTTTCGATATTTCACAATTTATATTGATCTTACTGTCATCGGAATTTTTCACATCTTCATCAGTAATCCATTCCAGAAATTGATTCCACACCGAATTCCCTCGATCGGAGCATATGGAGTTGACGTACTTCCTTCCTGAATTAATGAAACTCGAAAAAACTACATAATCCAATTTTTAACAACATCAATGATTCGCCACGAATTTTCATTACTGACGAATCAATTGCCAGATAATTATTAATCAGTATCATATTTCACCTGATTCTTTGAGATCATTGAAACGATTTCGCGTGTTTGACCAATCATCCATAGATTTTTGATAAGTGAAAAAAAAAACAGGAATTCTGAAAGTTCCAAGGAAATGACAGGAGCAAAAAAACAAAGTACAATTTATAATTCAAGAAACATTCGAATATGAAATTAAGAAATGAATATGAACGAACAAGAAATAATAGACGAATGTCATCTCACATTATCACTTTTAATCTTCATTCATAGATAGATATCTACAACATTTCATTACAATAAACCTAAATGTACTTAAAAACAATATAAATTATTAACACAAATTTATACAATTCAATACAGATACACAGACGATTGTAATTCGTTAATTCTCCCATCAACAGATCCACTGTAAAACACCAAATTGACTAAGGCCTCGCATTTTATTATTCAATAACTTACTCATAAAACACTCGTAAGCATAAACTCGACGAATCGAAATAAAGTAAATTTATGAATCGATTCTGTAGCAAAGTCTTGGAAAGAGATAATCCAAAAGATTCTTACAGACTATTCTGACAATATCTCTCGAACTTCTCCACTCTAAAACATTGATTTCTCTCCATTTTATAAAATTCTGCATAATAAAAGTTCTCTGATTAATGTCTCTCATATTTTTTTTTGCCATCTCTAGATATTTACAGAACACCCTGAAAATTTCTCCTGGACTCATCAAGAATTGTCCCCCACGTATTCAGCGAATAGAAAATTTTTCCACGGAGAAGTTCCTTTCCGGAACTTTTCCACCAGCTTCCCTGACATATTGGGAAAAATCTGCCCATCAGACTCGTCTCCTTCCGTAATGAATCACCTGTCTTGATATTTTTTTACTGACAGGTCAAACGCCATTATTAGGCTTGGCGGGAGTGCCTCCGGAATTTTCCTCAATCGGTGGTCTAAGAAGATCATAATACTGCATGAGAGCTTCCCTAAGTGATCGAGACACCTGGGGAGAGGCTGCAGCAAGATTACACTCCACCAGGCAAGGATAAAGTCCAATCAGCTGCTGCCACACGGATTTTTCCACTTTATTAGCCGGTGCCTTTTTCAGAGACACCACGAGTGTTGCCACTGCCTTAAGAACGAACGAAATCTCTGATAATCTGTACCTTGGAAGTGGACACTTGCCACTCTTCCTGTCATCCTCGATATACCGATACAAAACCTGTTGGAACCTGTGGAGCAATGCAGTCACTGCCAATCTCCCTGCAATCCCCCCATTCTCATCCTCACACTCACTAATCGTAGCATTATTTATCGTCCTCTCGAACATTGGAAACTCGGTAACATCACTGAGTCCATCGACCAGCGAAAACTGCAGAAGTGTCTCAAAACAGGTTTTAGCAAATTCCTCTCTCAATTTAGTCTCGGTGTTATTCAATGGCGATGATGACAAGTCATTGATAGCTGAACCTGTTGAATTAGCTGTATTTGCATTTAAATTATGGAGAGACGTTGCTGAGTGTATTGATCCCTTATTAAGTAGCATTACTATCCTGAGTATGAATTCCTGAGGGATGAATTGGGAATGTGGTAGAACCTGATCTCTCAGTAGCTCCATTATCTGGCAGTCAACGGCCTCGTCTGCTTGGATCTCCTCAAGATTCCTCTCAGTCTTGATCATTGCTAAACTCTTAGGGAAGAGGAACTCGTCAAGGGTATCAGCCAGCACCGGCCACATCGTTTTGAATTTATCCTGATGCTTCCTGGCTAGAGGTAAACCAACATGAAGAACTGTCAGAAGACTCGTCACGGCAAGTTTCCAGGTTGTTGGAGAGGGACATGCGTACTTCATGGACAGGGGTATCCTCAGAGCACCGATAATATGCTTCAAGATCTCTTGATCAATCACCACAGTCTCTGCAGCTGTTTTGTCATAAAGATTGACAGCCATTGTCAGGGATTTCTCCCCAAAAGGAACATAATTCATTGTAATCCACTCGTTGGAGGAATTTCGTATCTGCTGAGATTGATTCATATTGTAATTCGTTTTGATTTGAAGTTTTCCATACATCGATGAGGGTGGATGGCAAGCTAGTTTGGAGAACTCCAACAACTGCAAAAATATAAATCCAATCATGGTATTGAGTTTATCAGTCTCTCCACTGAGTGCTTCGCCCTTCAAAAGATCCATCGAGTGTAAAACACCGTCCTGGAGTTGTGTCAGAATAATATCAGGAACTGTGGGAAGAATGTAAGGAGTTGATTCTCCATGAACGGGAACCTGCACCACGTGCTTAAGTACTGTACACAATTTTTCAACATCACCACTTGTGAATTTATTCCTGATGTGTTGGAATATTGCTGGAAATATTTGAATCAGTGCTGACAGGAAAGCTTGAGAGGGTACATAAGGCTGTTGCAGGGCATCCACTAAGATATTGTGAACATTTTGTTGATTAATTGCATCAGAATTATCTCTCTCTGATAGTGAAGGTACAACAGAGCTCTCCATTCCAATGTTCAACCAAACCTTCCAGACAACCAGCCACAGGGACTCCATGGAAGATGCTGCAGAGGTCAATCCCTCTGGATTTTCAGTGTTTCCATTCTTCTGGATGTAGAGAATCTCTTGAAATGATTTCAACGCAGCTAAAGACACTTCATTATTCTTACTCAACGCTGAGTACTCGATAAATTCGAGAAGAAGTGACCACGCTCTTGGAAAGTCTCCCAAGGTCTGAAGTAATTGTCTCTTGGTGTTGAAGACCCTTGCCACTCCACTCAAAGTCAACACTTGGGTCTCTGCCCACTGCTTTTGCGCGGTATTTCTGCTGTGGTGAATCAAAATATTACCACTGGTATCCACTTTTTCATTGCTTGCAGAGCTCGACAAATTTCTCACTTTATCCAGAAGTGGAAATAGCACCTGCCAGAGAACAGCCTGCCACGTCTGCTGATGTAGCAGTCCCCCATGCGCTGAAATCGTTGAAAATAACGTCTGACTCGCTGATTTGCGAACAGCTGGTCTAGGATCTACACACAAATCCCCCAATCTCGTGTACAAACACATCCACAATTTATCGAATGATGGCATATTCGTTGTGCCAGGAAAGTCCGGAAAGATATTTTCCACGTGGGACTCATTGGATTTCAAAGAATTCAATATCTTCTCCTGATTTTGGAAGAAGTAATCGCTGATATTCCACATAAGTCCAACTGCTGTCAACGATATATTGAGCTCTTGCGTCTGTGAGCCGAATTTAGCAGCTGTATCGACACAGAGTGGGAGACAACGCCAGCTCATGACTGGAAGATAATCAGTCACCACAAGTTGAAGACATTGAAATGCAATTCTCACCAGATTATCACCCTGATGGTCAGAGACAGCGCCAATGATTCCAAGGACTAAAGGCCAGCCATGATGTAGAGTCTCTCCACCTCCATGGAGAATCTGGAGAACGCACTCCAGTTGTCTTTGACGTACATCTGCGTGTCTAACAGAAGATAATTCAGATAAGGGGCCCAGCAACAATGTCTGCAGCTTCTGATTGTCCCTGAGTGGAGTTGGATACTTGTACTGTAGGGCAGATTTCACCAGATATGTTACTGCCTCTACACCCCACTCTCTCATCCTGATATGAGGATGCTGACAGACCTCCAACAGATGATTGGTCAGAGGCCTCCAGAGAACCTCAACTCTTGACAGATTAACTATTCCAGTTTCCAACAATTTAGCAACAGCGAATAATGATGGCTCTCTATTGGTGTACGCCAGCTCCATGGCTTCCTGACTCAACTTGCACAGAGCATCGATGAGATGATGAAGAGCTACATCATCCAGGTATTGACTGCTCTCGAACAGTCTGCTCAACATGGCACTGAGTACAGGTAAATCAGCCATGACAGCTGTTGTTAGAACAGCATTAGAGTCTGTCGCTGTTCTGCCAGCTTTCAATGAACCACCTGTTGATGGCTTGAGGCCGAGAATCCAAACTAGGTGCTGCAGGGTGGTGAGAACTAGGTGCCAGGCACTACCTAGGATACTCCCATGACAATGAGCGAGCATTAGCAATGCTCTCATGCATTGTAGGTTCTTGGCAGTGAGCATCACTGGGCCCTGATGCTGAGCCCCAATCGGCAATGAAGCAGTTGGAAGAGGTGTCCCCACTGCCACCACTTGTTGTCGATAATCCGAGGGCTCGACGATCGAGGGATTGTAATTGTGACAAGAGTCCTGATGCACCGGCGGTGATGGAGTTTGATTTTGAGGCTGATTGTCCCCTTGTTGTTGACTTCTAGTTGGAGTTAGAGGACCAGTTCTAATCCCTTTCACAGTATTTCCATTGCCATTTGTATTTAAAACTGTCAGGGCATAGTGGAGAGGTAATGAAGCTTTACAGATTGCTGTTATGAAAGCATCTCGAGGGGTTTGAAGCTCCAGCAAGCCACACAGTGATGCAAATGTTTGGATTGCTTTCAGGAGATTTTCAGTGGTTGATTCGTCAGTGCTGGCATCGACTAATGGGCTCAGTGCAGCCAGTAATCCACACCAGCTTGATGTGATCAATTGGATATGCAATTTTTGTTCTGCTTCGGTCGGTTTGTATCGATTACTCTCGTGTGTATCACTGCCTCGTCCAGTCTGGTCGTCGGAGCCGAGAATTCCAAAGCAGATTGAACCGATGATATCCAGAAGGCAGGCGTATGCTATGCTAATCCCGTAACCTTCGGGAATTTGTGGAGGCTCGATTTTATCCAGCATCTCCAAGTAGATGGGCTTTGCCTGGCCTGTGGGGTATGTTACGACTATTGGTAGCCAGACGCCTCGAGAATAAAATCCAGGTTGGGGTGAAACACCGGGACCAACTGGCATTCCAGCTAGAAGAGTTGCTGAGGCCATCGAGGGCTGTTGAACAGCTGAGGCCCCAGCTGGATTCACCTGTGGGCTCATCTGCACTGGATTCACAAAGAGACTGTGAACATATGCTCCAAAACTGTTCACAATATCTTGGAAAATATTTGTTGTATGTTGTTTCAAATCGTAACATTCGCAGAAATTAATCAGTAGATCAGTATGGACTGTCATTTTGTGGAGGACCTCCAAGGCTAGTGCTCGTTGCCAAGCAGGCTTGTCTGGATCCAGGAACTTGACGATTAGTGAGAGAAAGATCTCGCATTCAGTGATCAGGAGTGAGTGATATTTTTGAACGAGAATTGATACCACTCGAAGAAGTCTCATGCTGATGGGAAAGTATGGCTTGTCCAGGGGAGTGGCTTGCTGGACTGAAGCTGGCACTGAGTTTCTGTATTTGATGTTTGGAGAGAAGAGTTTGATCACCAGAGCGCACACTCGTTCCTTCAGAAGGAAACTGAACTCTGGATGGTTGAAGAAAACTGAGGAGAATTTCGTGAGAACTGATTCGAGGAGTTCTAAACCGAAGGTTCGAGTCATTTCGGTGATACCGATGAGCCAATAGGGTTGGTCTGCATTGACAAGGTGAACGAGATCCTGAAACATGAGGAATGCATCAGCAGCACATGGGGCGAGGCCCTTTGGTGCTTGGGCTGAGCTCTGCTTCAGGTCTTCCGGATGATTCTGCTTCGGTTGGGATTGGTCCGGTTGAGTTGGAACTTGCTCAGGCTCTGGTCTAGGTTGTTTGGAGATTTTCAATGACTCATCTTCAGCTATCACTCGCTCGAATACTAGAGATACCAACTGGCGAACAGTGGCACCAGCTGTGTTGATAGTAGTCGAATCTTTCGTAAAGTGCAAGCGAAAACAGAGGACCAAATTTCGGGACAGTGTCTCACCATGGACGATTGTACTGCTGGTAAGGAGAAGTGTGACTGTTTGAAGAACTTTAACTTCTTCTATTCCCACCTCCATTAGCATCCACAGAGTGTCTGTTATGTAACGCGCACCTTTCTGATCAATTGCCTGCTGGGTTATCAATTTTTGCATCATTCCAAGGCAAAATTTTATTATTTTCGTGTCTTTGCTCTCGCAACCTTGAACCAGTGGGTACAGAATCTGATTGACGACATGATAGACTGAAGAGGCCCCCGGATTGTTTATTACTGTTCGGAGCTTTGCAATCCCCTCCTCGCAGGACTGAAAGATCAAATTATTTTGGATATTATTTGGTAATTAAATTATGTAATTAGTCCTGCTCTCAGGAGAATATTAATAATAGCTTCCGAAAAATATCTGAGAATTCATTAAAATCCTTTGACCTCAAAGACACTTGTTAAATACTCATTCCAAATTGAAGGTAATACCACAATTGCGCAATTATTTCCTTAATTGATGCCGCGAGTATTACGAAGAGGCATTCTCGATGGGTATTTGCTTGTCTCGACGGAATTGGTTGAACAATTTCCTCTTGCAATGATTTATTCCGTTGTTATTAATTTCAAGGAACGACTTTGTCTTTTTTTTATACAATCCTCGATTCGTACTGTTTTTCTACTTTAAAGAGTTAATTAATAGCGAAAACGGATTGAAGATCGAAATAAATTGATAAGAACCGTGAAAACTTTAAAAAATACAAAACATCATGAACTTTATAATGAACTGATGGAATAAAAAATAACCTCTTTAATCTGTGGATATTTTTTCTTCGTCTCTGCACATAATGCCTTCAGATCTGCTTGCAGAGACTCAAAAAATTTGCTGTTGTACTCAGGAGTGAGTGCGACTGACGTGGTAGTCATTGTTGTTGTTGTACTGACTAATTCCTGCAACAATAATCACGAAAAATCGTCGAATGATTAAACAAGGAGAGACTTAAAATATGTTTAAACCACTGAATGTCTTGCATATATCCTATACATACCCTTTTAAATCACATATATGTATTTGTAAAATGGATAAACATAATCACAACTGGTTTCTTCATTCATCAGCAATCATGGTTCATTCCACCGTGATGTCCACTGTTTCCACCGCGTCTTCAAGTTCGTATGAATTATAACGTTATCAGTTCGAAACACGCAAATTACTCATTTTTAGTGATAACTGTCGCTTGAACGATCGGCACAAGATGAGTTGGCAAGAGTTTAATAAATTGTATGTAATGTACATATGTGGAGTGGATTAACGTAGACCTGTGGATGTATTGTTCGATGTATTGTGATACATGTAAGATTCAGGTGAAAATGGGTCTGAGGGAAATCCACTACACATGTATTATTTGATATTAGTACACGAAGGACAATTCACATTGGACGTTGTGTTATGCACATCTACGACCCACATGGACTCAGAAATTGTTGGACGATGTGGAGGATATACCACGTGATTGTAATGGGCCAATTGGAACGTAGGGCTCGGCACTTGTCACCGGCTGACACCGTGGACCAAAGAGGATTGACCAGAGTAGATGTTCGGATCTGGGGGGTTTGAGTGACCCAACAGCATCGTAGTACTACACCCCAAGAGAGGGAGGACGTAACACGCAATTCTGGGGTGTCTACCCGTCAGCCGACTCGGTATCAGCCTCAGCAGCAGTCCCGCTGTCAGAAGGACCAGTTAACAGGGTGAATGTTATTTTCTGTGTAACGAAATTAGTATTTAGTGAAGTTTTAAAACTTTATGGAGTCACTTAAGGCCCGGATGGGGGGAATTTTTTCGCGATTGAGAATTTTACGCCCTCCTACTCCGCGGACAAAACCCGAACCTTGATCTCAAGCGATGCCTTGTCGCTAACTACGGAATCGCTGGAAACAAGGGCAACATTAGACAGTGGGGCTTTGGAGGGCGCCGACAAATTTTTTCATTCTTTTTTTTTTTAATTCGAAAAGTGCATGGAGATATTCCAGATGCCACTAAGGTGGAATGCGAGATTTATAGCTGAACAGTGCGGCGAGGAAGGGTGCTTCCGATATATAGGGAAGGGTATAGGTGCAATTTTTT
>NW_011887812.1:697389-698389 GCF_000806365.1 Fopius arisanus | reverse complement strand
CAGAGGTACTTTGCTGAACGAAGACTTACAACGAACTAACTAAATATTACTAGTAAGGCCCACATTAAGCTCCAGAGGGCAATATAATTTCTCCTCCAAAGAATTTCAAAGCGCAAATTTTTTGACATATTTATGACCCAAATAATTATTCTGTGGAAAGTTTCAGATCTTTACCTTCATCTCTTGATTTTTAATAATTAAAAAAGTGTTTTTTCAATTTTACTTTTTTTCTCATTCTAAAAATGGTTTGAAAAATTCCAACAATTAAAACACTTCAAAATTGTAGAAATTTGTTTTTCTTTTTTTCTCCTTACTCAGTTCAATTTTTCATTGCTTAATCTTTTTATTTTTCATTAATTTGGGTGTGAACAGATTTCCTACTACTCTGAGGACAATTGAGATGATTGTACTCTCAATTCTTTTCAAATTGAAAACAGAACTCACGACGTTTTGCCCGCAACACATTTAAAAAAACATGAAAACTGATCTCGTTTTTTGTTCAAAATGCCTATAATTATTCTTTGTGATGAACCCCGCGAGAATTGATCACCCGTGCGGAAAATAAAAGAGGAAGAGGAGATAAGAATAAAAATAAATTGTAAAATGAAATACGGGCAGGCGGAAACAGGGAAATGAGTGAGTGTGTGAAGAGTTAAGTAGAATAAATAGGGAAAGAGTAGTGCGGAAAAGGATCGAGGAGAAGCAAGGAGAGACAGAGGAAAAGGAAATACCGGAGGATACCGTGGAGTCGCCAGGAGTTATCTGCCGAATACGAGCCCCGCGAGATCACCTCGCCCGAAAAGGGCCCGGCTGGCGAGAGGCAAGATGGACGGCAGACCAGGCAGGGATCTGTGGGGGAGGAGACACGCAGCTAAGTCGGAGTGATGACCCGCACCCCCAACTGCCGAGGGGATGGACCACCGAAGATGGGAGGCCTCGTCGCGATACGAAACCCATCGTCGCGCGGGTACCCGGCAGAGAAAAGTACCAGGTGGAAAGT
>NW_011887812.1:695168-696799 GCF_000806365.1 Fopius arisanus | reverse complement strand
CGCGATTCTCTCACTAATCAGAATTCCCGCGTAACCTAGCATGGTACACTTCAGTGTTTTATCCCACACAATACGAGCCCATTTAACTTTGGCCTCCGTTTAGACGTAACTGGTCGCGGTCAATTCAGTTTTGGGGGTCACCCTCTTGAGAAAATAACCGATCGTCCAGCCGCCCGTAGGCCGCAACACGGGTACGGACAGGGATTGCCGAAAAACGAGTCCAACCCGAGAAAAGCGTCACATCTTGTAAAAAAAACGTGAAAATGTGCAGTTTTTATTTATTTCAACTGCGTTGGAGGCAAAAGACTTTTTACTATTTTTCTACAACTTTGCAGAGTTTAAAGAGAATAAAAAAAATTCAGACAATGGCAAAAATTTATAAAATTATGAAAATTTCAGAATGACGGTAGAACCTGCTGGAGGCTGCAATTTATTGGAAAAGTTTTTCCTAGAGATGAGGGGAGCAGAAAACTTTCAAACATATCGAATGAATGCACATGCGGTGCATGCACTGACAATCTAAATTATTTTTAATAATTATTATTCAAAAAGCGTTAATTCTCGAAAATTTCGAAATTACACCGTTCCTGCAGTGGATAATTACGAAACAGATTACCTAAATCCAATAAAAGTCGCTGCCACGGTACTGCAACTCTACGTATTTGATAGCGTAACGTAGTGTTCTCATTAAAATATTATTTTACATCTATGATACTGCTTCGTTCACCTGACCATGCAATGATCATTCGTTCAGGTCAATAAAGTAGGTTCATAAATGAAAATGAATATTTGACACATAAAAATTTAGTGACTACAAAAAAAGGTATTGAATTTTTTCAAATTTTATTAACAATCGATCATTTTTTTATAATTTCAACGCAATAAAAATTTCGGGTTCCGCTACGCAATTTTTATTAAAAAAATCGATATTTTTGAATATAAGTTTTATAGTCTAAGTTCTCAGCCTAGCCGGCATGCACTCAGCCGAATTTTTTAGTTTGGCTAAGGAGTGTACAGGATGACTGGCGTGTATACTTATAGCAGAAAATCCAGAAGTTATGGGACTCGAAATATTTTAAAATACATTAATTTAGAATGAGATTGAAAATGTTGAATTATGCCTGTGGCTTACGGGCCTGAAGATGTATTTGATTGCATAAAAAGTTAGAAAATAGTTTCCTTGTGAATGGCGACATGATGGAAAGCTATATAACCAGTATTTGTGTATGGTTCGCAAAGAAATATACCTTTAAAAGACATTTAGATGTAATGAAAAAAAAAGTGTTACCATTTTTTTCCTCATAGCTTGGCTCATCACAATGATTTTGTAATTATAATATATGTATAAGTTAGGAAACAAACGTATCAAGTAAAATATAAAGGTAAATATACATATTTACAAAATGTATAAATATCTTATATGATATACAATTTTCATAAATATATATATATTGTAACACTTTTCCCGACCTTGTCCCGAACATCGGCGATAGTTATTACCTTCGCCCGTTCCCGTGCTCGCATCCTAAAATCCAACCGCATTACTGTGGGCACCAGCTAGCTTTTTATGGGCCAAAAGCTAACGAAAACCGAAAGAACCGAAAGAAGGGCAAGGTGGGGGGGGGGGGGGG
>NW_011887812.1:663257-694068 GCF_000806365.1 Fopius arisanus | reverse complement strand
CCACACCCCTCGACGATTCGAGTAATTCCCGGGAGGAAGTCGTGATGGCAGAAGTTTTAGATAACTCAACCCAAAATATAGTTTCATGTGCGGGATTTCCAAAAATCCCGTTACAATATATACTTGAGAAAAATTTTTAACTCAATTTTGTATTAAAAAAATAAATTTAATTACTTGTATTCAATCTACTATTAGTTTTTCCACAGTATAAACAAGCATACGCGAAGACTATTTTCAATATATCTTTATGAATTGTATTTAACCAATATATTTTTGGTGTGTGCCTCCATAAATCATGATCGAAATCTCGAAACCGACCGTGAAATGATTGTTCTAAATTTTGCAACACCTCGAGAAGGGTCCCCTGAAGGCTTCCCTCGATTTACAGAATTTTCTAATGGTTGGAATGGAAGCTAGTGTCTTGATTTATATCCTAGTGACTTATTAATGAATCAGATGGCCTTCATTATATTCGGCATGATAAAATTTATTTTTTGCTGACATGTTCACAACCCCCAAGATGAGTTGGAAACCAGCAATTTTCGATCTCGCTCTTAATTATTATTTATTTTCATTTTTTAAATGAATTTATTTTACTTTGATAACTTTTTCGTAAGACGAAATAATTCGTATTTTCCACTTTTCTGTACTTACGTGACACTTCCCACAGTCCTGACCACATGCCACTTATAATTATCGAAGACCCACTCCTCTAATCGTCTCCGTCGTTGGACACCAGGACCTTGGTTCATCTTCACAAAACTACTCAACTACTGAAAACTACTCGTTTCTTCACAAAACTACACTTTTTTCTCCAAACGTTACGCCTCAAATAAACGGTTCAACTGAAGAGACAATAGTTTTAGGTTTTAGAGATGGCCCATACGGACAGTGGGACTAAAAAAATGTGAAAATGTGCAGTTAAAGAAGGGTGGGGATAACTGTGGTAGCAGTATTTCTTGAGTCCGCCATTGAAGGGGGAAGATACCTTCCCCTCCTGTTATTTATATCAGAGCTCTGGGAAGAAAAAAACTGTCCTCAATGGGGGAAAAACAACGCACTAAGGTTCCTGGAAATGAGTAGTAATTCCTGAGAAGTGTGGGGATATTTTTTTGAAAGGAAATCAAATGAATAATTTCACTAAACTAACGTACTTTATTTATTTACACTTAATGATTACACTTAATTGATACACTTAGTTCCGATAAACTCGACTTAGACTCTACTCTGTACCCACTGTACTCGGAACTCTAAACTCGAATCCCTCTGAACTCTAAACTCTCTCTGCACTCTAAACTCTCTTTTGCACTCTCAACTCTCTCTCCACTCTCAATTCTCTCTGAACTCTCAACTCTCTCTGCACTCTAAACTCTCTCTGCCTGGCTCTAAGGCCCATCCCTCCTCCTAGGGTCACACCAGCGCCTCTCTCGACTGGCAGCCTTTAGGGAACTCTCCACGCTTCGGCTGCGTGGGTCAAACAAAACCCACGTGGCTTGTTTTCCCCCACTCGGGGTATTCCCCTAGTGGTGCTGTCTGGGGCAACCCCGTCAACAGCGTTTGAGTCCTCAGACCCATTTAATAACGTACGGGTCCTAGGACCCATCATAAACCTAAAGTATAAAACTTTCAACGTAACTATTATTTTTACCCTATAATAAAGTCGAGCGAGGACGTATTTCCCCGAGACAACATGCGCTGGGGAAATTCCCGATACTACAGAAGCATCTTCCTTTGTCATTGTGTTTGTTTTCATCCGCTATGCGGTGTTTCGTATGGGTGGCGGATAAAATATCCCCTGAAAAAATATCCTCGGAAAAAATATCCCCGGAAAAAATATCCCCGGAAAAAATATCCCCGGAAAACATATCCCTCCAATCATACATTTCATTTCTGTCGCCCTTTTTTTTATGAACATATTTTTTCAAAAGTGGCGGGGCGCAGGGGGGGGGGCGGTAAGGGGCGAACCCCCCCCCCCCCCCGGGGGGGGGGGGGGGGGGGGGGGCCCCCCCCCCCCCCCCCCCCCGCGGCCGGGGGGGGGGGGTCGAAGCCCTCTCCCACTCCCCACATCACATATTAAATGAAAATTTGAGAAAAAAAAGAGGATTTTAACTTCATGGGGAATCGAACCCTTAACCCTTTTATATCCGAGGATATTTTTTCCGGGATATTTTTTCCGGGGATGTTTTTTCAGGGATTCGTTTCGTATCGAGTCAGATGTAAACACAGAATATATAGCCTCCGCGGCATGATGGACAGTCGACGAATTCCTTCGGTATTATATTTTGTGAATTTCTTTTTCATTTCTTTGTCATATTTATACCTCCTCGAATGTTTGAAGGGAAATGTAGAAAAAAAATGAAAGAAATAGACCATTCGGGTTGAACGAGTGGTTTGTTTTTCAACGCGCTTCGAGCATGTAGTCTTCCTTTTCGTCGTCTGTTTACTCCGCTCACCGTTTTTGCCTGAGTAAGGTCAACAATTTTTAAACGTTCAATAATTTATATGAAGCTGATGAGTTATTTCAACCGTTCTGCAAGCGAAGCAAGCATCACAGAAATTCTACGATCTGTTCCGTAAAAATTACCAATCCGCCTGACGCCTCACGGCGAGCCATAAGTCACCACGAGGAAGGGTGTTGTGTGCATACACGCGAAACTATGACATTAATTTCTGTAGATTCCCGTATTATTCCCTCATTCCTATTTTTCCCCTTTCCTACAATGACGCGTGTTTTCCCGGACACATTAAATCATAAAACGCCATTTTTTATCCTCCGAGCAGCGGCTCCTTCATCGTTTCATTGCCCTATTCACAACTTTCCCGAACCCAAAAATATAATCAATTACTATTTTTTCCATCTTCTTACCCCAATAAACCTAAATTCTCTGTCTATCCGGGGCGTGTCCCAATTTTCTCCAACTCTAAATGGTCATCCTTTTCACCTCTCTCTCTAGAAAAACAGTGAAGACTGCTAATTTGTTCGGCTTTACAAACATCATTTCATATATATTGTAGACTTTACACATTTTTTGCCAGAGCCGTCACACAGCAAGCCAAAAATTCAAATCAACGATGACGAAACATTATCAGATTCGAGTGACGACTATTCGGATTCAAGTGACCCTGATGATACCTTGGAACAAAAACAAGTAAGAGTACCACCCATTGTTATCACTCAGCTGCCGTCAAACATCCAAATATTTACATAAAAAATTATCTGCAAGGACAAAGTCCAATTCAAATATAATGTAGACGCCATAATAATATATACATCTAGCAGGGGCGACTATAATGGAATTAAAATCTTCTTGAATACACTGTCAATAACGTACCACAGTTATTCATTTCGAGACGAGAAGCCTTGCCATCTCGTGATCAAAGGGCTCCCCAACGTGAGCACCACCGAAATAATAGAGGATTTAGCGAACCAAAATATCTTAGTAACCAGGTGCGTACTCATGAGACAAAAGACTCCACCACCACACAAATATCCAATGTATCTTGTCACCCTGGCTAATCCGGGAGACATGGTCGAGGCAAGAAAAATCAGATACATCACACATTTTAAAATCACCTGGGATAAATATAAAAATTCCAGGAAAGTCACGCAATGCTATCGCTGCCAGGGATTTGGTCACGGTATGACAAACTGTGCCAATGCCCCACGCTGCGTAAAATGTGTGGAATCGCACGAGACCAAAGACTGCAAACAAAAATCGACAACAACGCCGAAGTGTTCCAACTGCAAAGGCGAACACCCGGCAAACTATCGCCAATGCCCAGCCTACCTGGAGCATCTAGAAGTCGACAGAAGCAGACCAAAATCAGACAGCAACAGCAGCGGAGGCAGAGGGGTCCTGCCTTCCGACTTCAAGAACATCGAGTCCCCGCATTGGCCACGGGCCACGGAGAGCTGGCTGAGCCATCAGTCCACGCACCAGCTACCATCGCAGCATCCACGAGCATGAACGGGGAGTACAACAATCGCGTGGGTAGAAGACCACCAATGCAGGCACCTCTACAAATACTAGGTAATAATAGAAATCAAATGCAGAATATCTCTGCCGAACCGCAACCATGTGATAATAATAATGTAATGAATTTCCATAATGTATTGAATTTCCAAGAAATAGTCCACGACATTAAAAAATTAAACTCAGTCTGTGATCTACATAAACTCTTATCGCTAGTCAGAGAAATTAATAATCAACTACAGGGATGCACCGACATGATAGAACAATTAATGGTAATATCTGAAATAGTAAAAAAACATGGATAATACAAACTTTTTCAAAAATTTGAATATAGTCTTCTGGAATGCAAATGGACTTTCGAACAAATTTGAAGAAACAGAAAATTTCCGTAGAAAATATGGAATAAAAGTATTACTGGTAAACGAAACTAAATTCATAAAAAATAGTTTTGATAAAATCCAAGGTTGCAAATGCTATCGAAGGGACCGGGACGGAATAAATAGGGGCGGAGGGGTCGCGATCTATGTTTCTGAAGAGCTCGCTCACGCAGAATTCTCCGTAAAAACCGGAACGGAAGCTCATGGGATAAAAATAGGTAATATTCTACTAATTGCCTGCTATGTACCACCCCAACAAAAAATCAAGACGGGCGAATTAAAAAAAATACTTGATATGCACAAACAGGTTATAATTGCAGGTGACATGAATGCGAAACATCAGACCTGGCATTGTAAACGATCGAACTTTAACGGTCGTAATATTATTAAATATACCTCTAAAATTCCAATCACCGTAGCATACCCGGATCAACCTACCTTGATTCCCCATAATGGCGGGCTGCCCTCGATAGTCGACCTAGCGTTAATCAAAAATATAAAACGTTACAATAAACCCGAAGTAATTAACGAATTTAATACAAACCATTCTCCAGTCCTACTAACTCTTAATGATACTAAAATACCAAAAATTGTCAAAAATTACCAAGACTATAAAAACGCCAATTGGAAAATCTTTCGAACGATACTAGATGAAAAAATTATAATAAATAATAAAATCAAGTCTGAATCAGAATTAGACAATAGTGTTGAACAATTCACCAGTTCTATCAAAACAGCCATGTCACGTGCAATTCCTGTAAAAACTATAAAAAATATGATAGACGAACTACCAAGAAAAATAATAGAATTAATTGAAATTAGAAACTCGTATTGTAGAAAATTCCAAAAAACCAGAAATGTGCAATTTAAAAATATAAAAAATCACTACACACGTTTAATACAACGCAAAATTAAAAATTATAAGAATACCAAAATTGAAAAGAAATTGAAATCAATAAATATCAAAGAACACACCCTCTGGAAGAGGGACGGGGCAGCCATTGTCGGCTGCACCGACGAAGAAACGGGGAACTGACTGAAAGGACTGTTTCCCGAAAACAAAATCGGGGACCTCGTCCTCGTGGTGATGCCACCGGAGGAGCTACTGAAGCGACACCGGGTGGTAGTTCACCTTGGGGACGAGGATGTCACCGTCCAGGAGGCAATCGTGCTCATGGGACGACAGAACCCCGACCTTAAAGGTGACTGGGTCCTGCCCACTTTGCTGCCCTCATCAGGGATCAAACCCTGCGGGCCCTAGAGGCTTGCAATTTTAAACCTCACTGCGGGACTCAAAGAGCAACTATCGAGTTGCTCGAGAAGAACCGACACGAGGAAAAGGACAAGCCTATCGACGGGTGAACCTAAAAATGGTTCATAAGTCAGTAGAAATAGTCCAGATTAATCTGCACCGCAGTCAAAGCGCCTCAGCAGTTCTCTGCAAGACGCTAGCTGGGGTGCAGACAGCCATAGCCCTAATTCAAGAACCATGGTTCGTGAACGGGGAGGTAAAGGGCCTGGGGGGGGGTGGAAGAATTTTTCACTCGAACACCCAAGGAAAGAAGATTAGGACCTGTGTGTTAGTTACACGAACAAAGCGGTGAGGACCTCACGGCTGTGAGGCTCACGGTCCTCACCGAGGAGAACGAGGCCCTGGAATTCATAGCGGGATCAGCATACCTGCCATATGACTCCATGGAACCTCCCCCAACAAGGGAGGTCGAAGAACTCGTCAAAAAAGTGAAGGACGAAAGGCTGGAACTTCTGCTTGGTTGCGATGCGAACTCACACCATCTGGGGTGGGAAGCTCAAATACCAATGCTAGAGGAGAAGCCCTAAATGCCTTCATTATGGAAAAAGACCTCCAAATCCTGAACAGAGAGAAAGTACCAACCTTCATGGACTGCAGAAGACATGAAGTGTTGGACATAACCATCTGCACGACAGGCATGGCACGTTGGGCAAAAGACTGGAGGGTGTCGAAAGAACCTTCGGGCTCAGACCACAGCCAAATACGCCTGTCACTAACGTGCGAATCGGAACAGGTCCCTAGGAGAAATCCAAAGGACACAAACTGGGGCAATTACAGGGAGGAACTCTTCGTGAGAATCTAAGATGTACCCTCAAGGTTCAGAAATAAGCGAGACCTGGAACATGCAACCGAAAGTCTCGGGGAAGTGATCAGGGACTCTTATGAAAACAACTGCACCATTAAAAGACCGCGGAATACAAAAATGGTGGGCTGGTGGAATAACCAACTATCCATTTTAAGACGCCAGCTAAGGAAAGCGTGGAACAAGGTGAAGACCGCGTACACGAAAAACAGCAGGCAGAAGGCCCTCGAAGATCGCAGAGATCTTCAGAGGCAATATAATAAAGCACTCGTAATAGCCAAAAACGAGAGCTGGAAGAAATTTAGCAGTGGGGTGGAGAGCCAATCTGAAGCTTCAAGGCTGGTAAAGATCCTGGGAGGATAGGGCGCCTCTAATCTGGGTTGTCTCATCAAACCGGATGGAAGCTATACCTGGACCACAGAAGAAACTCTCCAACTGCTGCTAGAAGAGCACTTCCTGGGGTTCACGAACTCGGGGGATATGAGACAAGGAACAGAAACCTGTAGAGGCACCTACAAGCCGCAGGAATGAGCCTTGGCAGCTAAGATAGTCCACCCGCAAGGGGTAGAGTGGGCCGTCAACACCTTTGAACCCCTCAAAGCTCCGGGACCCGATGGAGTCTACCCAATCCTCTTGCAGAGGGGGATCGACATTATTCTGGGACCCTTAACGAAAATACTTAGGGCAAGCATAGCAGTAAGGACTGTACCAAAAGTTTGGGGGAGATCGAGGATTGCCTTCATCCCCAAACCTGGAAAGAACGGGCATATCAAGCCCAGGGACTTCAGACCCATCAGCCTCACCTCCTTCATATTGAAGACACTGGAAAGACTGGTGGATCACTACATAAAGAGCACACTGCTTCTTGAGATCCTATCACAGACCTTATCACCCTCACACTATGCCTACAGGGCAGGCAGGTCGACGGAAATGGCCCTGTATCACGTAGTAGCTAAGATTGAGGAACAGATAGAGGGAAAGGGCTACGCACTCAGTCTATTCCTGAACATCGAGGGCGCCTTTGATCGTACTAAATACGAGATCATAACAAGGGCCATGTCAAGGAAAAACTTTCCAGACTGTATCATTGACTGGACGAAAAGCATGTTGGAGAGCAGGAAAATAACTGCCACACACAACGGCTCACAGGTAGAAGGGCACCCGACCAAGGATTGTCCACAGGGTGGAGTCCTGTCTCCACTCCTGTGGAGCCTAGTTGTCGATGACCTTCTAGAGAAACTGAGAGAAGAGAACTTTCTGGTGAACGGCTATGCTGACGACATAGCCATTGTCGCCAGGGGGAACTTCCTCGAAACTCTAAAAGACAGATAAATCCGTGCTGTGAGAATACTGGAGGAATGGTGTAAGGAGACGAAACTAACAGTTAATTCTGGAAAGACGTCTGCCATGATCTTCACCAGAAAATATAAAGTTGTCACTCCCCGACCAATTAAAATTGGAGGAGTGGACATCGCTTACGCTAGTTCAGTGAAGTACCTGGGAGTAATTCTGGACACCAAGCTTCACTGGAAACAACACATAGCTACACAGATGGGCAAAACATATGCCTCACTCTGGGCTTGCAAAAGAGCCATAGGAAGGACGTGGGGTTTCAACCCCAAAATCAGCCTATGGCTATACAAGATCGTATTACTGCCAAGGCTCATGTACGCTGCTGTGATATGGTAGCCCAGGGTAAGGAAGGTTGGGACTAAGAACCAGTTAAAAGCACTCCAGGGAAATTTCCTCAGGGCTGCAACTGGGGCGATGAAAACCACACCGACCGAAGCCTTGGAAGTGGCAATGAACACACCACCACTTGATCTAGCGGTGCTGTACAAGGCAGAGGCAACCGCCTATAGGCTGATATGCCAGGGGGAATGGAATCAGTCAAGTGCGGCACATGCCAAGCTCGATATACTGAAGAGGAGCCCCCTGAACATAGATCAGGATAGAACAACCAGGAGGTACCTGATCAGGAAAGGCTTCAAGACCTATATACCTGACAGAGAAAACTGGGAAATGGTAAAACAATCCCCAGGTAGCAATGTAATACACTGGTACACGGATGGCTCGGGCCGCGGACACCAATACGGTGCAGGGCTATACGGGCCAAAACAAAACCACAGAGACAGCTGGTCCACAGGACCCCTGGCCACTGTTTTTCAGGCAGAAATCCTTGCAATTAAAAACTGCATAGAGCTTCTCCTATCAAAACCGACCTCAAGAAAAGATATACAGGGTGTCCGAGATAAAATTGTACACCAAAATAACTATTGAATGTGGGTAGTAATCGAAACATCTTTCAAATAGAAGTTGTAGGGCTCCAAGTGGGAAAAATAATGAGATATGTTTTGAGCATTTAAGTCTTCATGTTTTTATGCTACAAGCATAAGTTCATTTTTTTCATACGGGATCAAAAATTTTCTTGTAACAAAAGTTGGTGTACTCGATGAGATGAATCTAATGATGTTACACATAATGTGTTTTTCATGCTTTCTGAGCTCAAAAATACTAAAAATGGAACTTGTCAACGATATTCCAAATTCAGACACGATAAACAGAAAAATAAAGGAGAAACAAAAAGGCGCCAATGGATTGTTCTACTAGAAAGACGTTACAACAAGTGCTCAATGTTCCCACCATTCACTTCAAGACACAACTCAAGTCGACGTCAGAAACTCTGCACAACATTTCGAAGCGCTTGTTGAGGCATGTTGGCAATATCGCCTCTGATACGTGTTTTCATGTCTTCTGCAGTCGTTGGTCGATTTTTGTAGACTACATCTTTAATGTAGCCCCATAAATAAAAATCAAGTGGAGTTAGATCAGGTGATCGCGGAGGCCAAAGAACAGGACCACCTCTGCCGATCCAACGACGAGGAAGCAGAACATTGAGACCAAGCACCGAATTGAAGCTGGTCTGGGAGACGATGGCAGCTATAGAAGCACTAGGGGCAACCAATAAAATAACTTTGGCATGGCTCCCGGGCCACAAAGGGATAAAAGGAAACGAGATAGCGGACCAACTGGCAAGGCATGGGACGTCAAATGATGACCAGGTCATTACAGTGGAAGTCCCTTTCGCGACCGGCATGTCTCGAATTAAAAATAAACTCCGGAAGGAACACCAAGGGCGATGGAAGCAGATCACAACCTACAGAAAATCCAAAGCCCTCATGCCAACCCTATCCAAGGAAAGGGCAGAAAAGTTACTCAACATGCAAAGAGAGGAACTGAGCACCACAATTAGGCTCCTCACTGGACATGGTAGGTTTAGGACACACTGCAAAAACATGGGCATCGAAAGCGATGCCCGCTGCAGACTATGCCTTGAGGTAGACTGTTTTTTATTAACAATTTTTTTATTAACATTTCAAGCTACTTTCTTCATAAATATGTATGTAATTTGGTGGAATTTAGGAGAACATTATCAGAATTCAGGAGTAATTAGTTTTCGTTTAATTGAATTTCCTTTTTTGTCAATAATAATAAGTAGAAGTTATAAGTTAAAAAAATGAGCAGAAGTTATAAGTTAAAAAAGTAAAAAAAAATTGAAATCGATAGAGAATAATTTGGTGGTCATTATAATCAAGGTTTCATAAATTAGGGGTTAAGGCCCGCCCTTCTCGTCGTGGGAAAATTTTGGTGACTTTTATCTTTGATGCGAAAATTAAAATAGTTTTTGATGAATAAATAAATACAATTATGAGCATTTTTTGCAAATATCTCATGCTATTCGATCAATTTAATTTTTTTTTAGAAATGTTCGTCTTATTGTACTCTATAAAATCAGTGAATAAAAAATTTTCGACATATGTTTTTAATGGGAAATATTTGGCTCCTCAAATTATATTCGACCTTTTTTTTGGTATCTAGTGTAAAAAACCATTTTTGAGGGTAGTTTGTCATTTTTTTTCTCGGATTGTACTGAAAAAAAGGTAAGATCGGCCCACTGGTTTTAGAGATATCCGTAAAAAACAATTTTCAGAAAAAATTCAATATCTCCGAAACTACTAGTCCGATTGAGCCATCTATACGAACCGTTGTCGTCATGATATGGGCCCGTTCTCTGCACATTTCAACTTAACTCTAGCGCACCGAGTTGAGAGTTGAAGTCTCAAATATTTCCAGCATTTGAGAGAAAATTGAAAGACTGTTTAGAGTTGGGGCTATATTGGATTCTATGGGTATTACTAAACTCTCATCTGTTGGACAGAGTTTAGAGTTAATTTTTAAACACTCAATTTATAATGTTTACTAACTTTTGGGAAAGGAGGGGAAGAATATGTTTTGACTTTAGAGTTGACAGATCAATGTCCTGCTTCCCCTTCCTCACCCTAAAAAGTTCATAAACATTATAAATTCAGTGTTGAGAAATCATCTCTAAACTTTGTCCGAAAGTTTAGAGTTTATACATACACATATAATTCAATATAGCCCCAACGATAAACAGTTTCTCAACTTTCTCTCAGATGCTGGAAATTTTAAAGTCTTGCCAAACTGTAAACCAACTCTCCACTTGGTCCGTTAAGGAATATCTCGATTTTTGCGAATACTTGAGAGCGCACAAGGTTCTTCTTTTCGAAAAAACAGAATCTCGCAAATATCTCGAAATTTTGGCAAGAACTTTGATTGATCTACATAGGTGGCATTGATATGAACATTTTGAAACAAACAAAAATTAAATCGGCCCTCTACTTTTGGAGATATTTGCCAAAAATAATTAAGAAATAAATCACTTTTTCTCCAAAACTATTCTACTGATCGATTTAGTTTTGCGTACACAGTTAATCCCCATTAAAACCTATGATCTTTGAACATTTCTGATTTTGTTGATTTTTTTTAGTCAAAAAAATTTAGTGAATGATTTTCTAAAAGTGTATTTTTGCGTTTCAAATCATTATACGTCATTTTCAATGAAAGTAAAGAAATGTGAAAATTGACAGATTACCATGCTTCCATTCGGAAATCGAGAATCAAACTAAATTTGGTGAAAATTTATTTTCAGTTGAACGAGAATAATAAAAAATTTGGAAAAATCTCGAAAGAACAGACACTGCCAATCCCATTCTTCCTGTTTTTCGATTTTTCCTAATTTTTGGTTTTCCTTTTGGAACATCCAATCCATTGTCGAGATATTCCCTTAATTTTCTCGTTTTTTCATAACTTTGGGTCTATTTAGTATTTTTTTCTAATTTTTCTGATTTTGGATATTTTCTTAAGAAATTTTTCCTCCCCTTGAGAAAAATGTCCTCTAGCGATTCAGTGAATGAATTTTCAGTATCGGCAGCCTTGAAAGAACTACCCAATTAATTTTGAACATCTGCTGATATTTGGATAATAATTTCCTTATCTAAATTTTAGTCAGGGGAATTGGACCATGAGTGAACTTTATTTGAGGATTTCGACAAGAAATTGTTCTGATCATGGAATGATTGCTTTCCTTAAATATAATCAACATGATAAATTTCTAGTTGAATTACAATAAAGTATCAGCTATAATACTTCAAGACCTTCAAAATTATGCGATGTTTGCTGAATGTTTTGTTGCATAGCAACGAGAGGGATCAGTGCTGGAGATTAAAATATCTGATGAATTTTCAAGGTCTGGAGGTATTGAGAGGACCATTTTCTTAAGAGTGTTCTACACCCATATATAGCCAAAATCAAGGTTTTTTCATTTTCTGCTAAATTGCATTTTTTTAGATTTTGCATTTTGTCATTAATTAATGACTCACGAAATTTCAAGATGGCGCTAACAGTTATCTTCGTTTTTTCTAAACTTTTAAAAAAAATAAAAAATAATAATAAAAAAAATTGTAAACACAATGAATGAAAATTATCGCACCAACACAAAACTTTGTGAGCCATTACAATAATTGTAAATGTAAAAGTGTTAAATAATGACAAAACTAAACCGAAAAAACTCTTTATATTTTTTACATCAATCCCATCGATAATTAGTCAACAAATTTAAAAAACCTGAATTTTGGCTATGGAATATCCTTAATTCGAATTCCGACGCATTAGGCTGCGGTGTTTGAAATAACGGGACACGTTCAATCAAAATAAAGTGAAAAATATGTCCGAAATTTGTAAAAAAAAAAAAACAATTGACAGGCTACCGGCAAATTACCAGCTTGAAATGTCTCAGGTGACTCCAAACTTGCAGTCTAATTGGTCGGAATCAGAGTTGAGGAAATTGTACGCTGAATATCCTGGAGACTATAGAAAATAATAGTCGAATCGTGCAATTCCATTGGCTCAAATTTGAATGAGAAAAATTTTCTAGGAAATTCTTTTTAGGCTAGTGACGATTTGTAATATTTCAAGACCAGCGATATGAAAAAAATTGTGGTTACATTACATTGCAGCTAAAGTTTTTCACTGAATAATGAAAATCACGATCAGAGAAGTGAGATCACGAGGAAGAGAGCAAGCTGTTTCTTTTGGATATTTTCTAGTCTCTTTGACATTATATCCTTTTTCATTTATTTATTTTATCTATCTTTATTTATGATTTTATCTGTCTTTAAATTTCGAATATTTTGGAGGTGACGTAATGAATACCCAATTGGGTTACTACCCTAAAAGGACGATCTCGTTGAGCATTGGATCCATCAGGCCTTTCCGCAGATTACTCGAGTAAGGACTCTTGAAAATTTATGTGCAGGTTGTTTCTAGGATCATTTCGAATATGTGCAGCAAGTTTCACATTTCAATTAAACTGACGTTGTAAAGCTTAGGTGCTCTGTAGTTATCAAATGAAACCTAGAAGCTGCATTTGCTAACTTCAACCGGTCAATCTCCCACAAGAAGTAGGCCAGAGAGGTTTTCACGGAGTTCTCCTGATAAAACGTCCCATCTGATAAAGGTGATATCCCGGGCGACCTGATGGACATAATCGAGATATTCGTATAAAGGAATACTTGGGAAGAGAGTAGAAATACTTGACCACGTGGCACCAGATTAATGTTGTTGACACAATTTTTTTGATTATTTGTTTATGTAATATTAATGTTTCAAATGTAAAAACAAATTCTCCTATATTTATAAATAGTTTCTTATAGATATAAATCTTCTTTTTTTAAATTTTGGTTATCTGTATGTGTAAAGTATATGGTCCAATAATTTTGCAGCAATTAATAAAGAGATAGTAATTTTTAAATTATAACGAAGCTTTTCTAAATACTTCCATATCATTTGATAGTTACTTCTGATAATTTTCAGAACTAAACACGTAATTCGTCGCCAAGTATCCTTTTTCGATTTCGCGATACGTAGTGCCATCTCTCGGATAAATCGAAACGAAAGCTCTCATGGTATGCTATTAAGTGTTATGTTCACGATAACATACCGACTTACTTTATTATCGACTGTATGTGGTCAATTCGAAACTTCCTTCATTCGAAATTGAACTACTTGAAGCGGAAGTCCGCTATATAAACTTTGATAAATGGAATAGTAATCACATTAATAATACAATAAATTACAGAATCATGAAAAGATTAGCTGTCTTATTACGTATATCATGTATTATTCTGATAACCTGTACAGTTTTTGACATTAATTAAAATACCAGTAGTAAGATTTTTACACAATTTTGATAGGAGAATTATCGCTGTTTCCCGTAAGTAAGATTGATAACTATTCCGATGAAAATTAAAGCAAATTCTAGTTTTTTATCAAGTTATCTGCTGTCTATCTTGGAAATGAGTAGAATCACAAGCAATCCGTTTTAGTTAGCACAATACTTTCACATAACATATTTCGAAAAAACAAAGCTGGTCAAAACAGATATATTTCACTACTACATGATGGGAAGAGTTTGTAGGGTTTTATTTGATATCATGTAGTTGATTCAGTAATGGAACCAAATACAATCTCACTCTTTTGTAGAAAAGCCACTATACACTTATATCGGCCCTGAAAATCGATATTAATCTACATTATCAGGGAACAAAGTTTTCTGATGCACTTTCTTCTGAGTGCTTTCTTTCCTACAATTTGAAATTTTATTAAGAAACTAAATTTGTAGCATATTGTTCTTCGAAACTGATTATTGCAACGTGGGGAACCACAGGTAGGCTCGGAGCTGTAGCCATAAAATTATTGAGGTTTTAATTATAAGGGACGTAACGTGATTACAAGGATTGTCGTATATTTGAGTGATGGGGGTAACATTGAGCGATAGCGCATGCGCGTGATTGAAATGTGAGGGCAAAATGGTTTGAATTTTTATGCACGTGTTTGTACATATTCTTTTTAGTTTAAAAAAATGGAATTAAGAGATTATGGTTTGGATTCAATATTCATTGGAAATGAAAGTGAGATGCTCGTGAACTTGTGAAAGAAATATTTCAGCGTCAATTAAAGATTAAAGGATGCCGATAATTTTTTTGATTATGAGAAATTTATGAATTTTAATTTGGCATCGAGAGCGGGAAATACAGAAATCAAAAGTTTGAAAATTAATGTCAAGTCAGGTTTTATTAACAACATGATAGTATTTAATTACTGTTTTCCGAGAAAAATATTTCCACTTCAAGAAATGTATTAAAGGTACACAATTTTTCATTATGCAATCCATTAAAAGCACCCAATAACCAGTCAAAAGCATATAACAACAAAAAAAGCAATAATACAAAAAATATTTCTATTAGAGAAATAGAAAATTTTTCTATTTCACTTTTTCCACCACCAAGTTTCTGTCGAATATCCCCACTACTCTTACCACGCGCAGGGCATCATGGGCCCGAAGAGGGTGCAGCCATAAACTTTATGACTTGGGACAATTTCGCTTTTAATGGAAGTCGGGAGCTGGAGTAGCTCCGAGAGCTGAGGTTGCCCACCTCTGCCATAGGCAATCGGATGGAAATGCTTATGGAACTGGTATTAATTTGTAGGGAAAATCGTTGCGGAAATTTGATTATTATGCAAAAGGAGCTTTGCGAGAGTTCAATCTAAAATCATAACCTTGCCTTTCATGTTGTCAACCGTTAATCTGTAAATGTTTTGGCATAGTCCTTTTGTGAATATTATAGACAATTAGTACATTCGAATTTTCGCGGTTTTATTCATTTCTCACTAGCAACGGCCTTCAAAGCGATTGAAGCGTCATCTTCAGAGCCACAATACCCAACAATTTGCGCCAACCTGTTCATCATTACTGCAAAACTATATTTGATTTATGAAAATGTGCATTCATTTTCAGAAAGTAATTTTATTTTACCATTGTGTACTGTTGAGTTCTACCTCGATTACATTACTTTTCTCTTAAATGTTAAAAAAAGGCTTGTTAAAAAAAATAATTGTTTGAGTAATGCATAGCAAATAATTATAAATATTGTTTCATTGTTTGTCATGTTATGGCGAATATGGTGGAAATTGATTTTTCAAATAGCTTCTGAGCCTCTCCTAAAAACAGTGGCTGTATCGTGTTGGTTGTGGCGACTGCGTCGCAGCGGCGGGGTGGTTGGGGGGGCTAGGCTCAGTGGCTGCAGTGTTATACTGCTCTACCAAGTTGTGTGTGTGTGTGTTTTCGTCTGTAGAATTTTCATACCTTCACTCAACTATAAAATTCCCAAAGGAAGCCTCAATCAGTATCTTCCTCATACGTCAATTAGTCCCTTCAAATATTCAAAAAATGTTCTCAAACATGGAAATTATCAGAATATCTATTTATTGAGGTACCGCCCAGTCTAACCTCTCTCATGATGTGATCAACAAATCCAATAGACTCAATTACACTTTGCAAAAAATGTTTTTTCCAATTGGTTGGCCGCGAGTTCTGAATACCTCTTGTACATCCTCCATTATTGCAATCACTTGCAATCGCGACAAGATTCTTTTCGCCATTGTAACCCGCTCGTCTTTAGCCATCTGGTATTGTAAACCCTGCGTGCCCATCGTCTTCAGCAGAAGAACTGACGATTGCATAGATAAATACGGAGAAAATAGCCTAGTCCAATGGAGACCAGACTCATCTATGCTGGTGGTGACCACCTCGGACAGTTATCTTCTATTCTACCGTTTGTCAGATACTGCTGGAGAATCCCGAGGTCTCTACGAGCAGAAGGACTCTCCTGTTACAAGCCTCCGTAGAGATTCAGCAGAGCTCTTTATCAAGGAAGTAATACCTTCTTTGATTCTCGTCTTCGTAATGCCAGTGTGGATCGATGGAGGAATCAGTTCACTAGTTTGCATCAGGGATGAACTGATGATAGCCACGAAAACGAGTCACATCGTCAGACAACGTTGGGAAGGTACCGCCAATCGTGATTACTCTCTCGATCTCAGAAGAATTCCCTTCAGCATCGATCAACAAGTCTCAACTCCTGCTCTACCAATCACTGAGAATAACGTTCATGTCAGTGATATCGAATACTCTCCACTGGTGGGAGGATTTGCCATTGTTCTTAGCAATGGAAAGGCTGCATTTTTAACAGCGCAATCACTCAAGTTCGATCCGAATCAAGTGCAGGGAATCTGGGCTAGATATCTCGAGGATGCGACTTGTGCTGCTGTCAATCATAAATACAGACTCATTGCATTTGGTAGGGAAAATGGAGAGGGGGTTGTTTATTATGTCGATGAGACGACTGGAGCTCTTGAGGTGTCACATGTGCTCAACTTGTCCTCGAAGGACTATCCAGGCAAACCGGGAAGGGTTAAATGTATCAGATGGACACCTGATAGTTGTGCTATTGCATTGGCTTGGGAGAGTGGCGGATTGGCTATTTGGAGCACATTTGGGGCTTTGCTTTTATGTACCCTCAAGTGGGACTATGGATTGCATGTGGACTTGGGAAGAGATAATCCTCTGAAGATCAGGACTATGGAGTGGAGTGCTGAGGGGTACAGGCTGTGGATGCTTAGAGAATCACCTCGCGGGTGTAATGGAGGAGAGAATGGAAATGTGGAGGGAGATTATGGAAGGAAGTCTGTAGTGCAGCTCGACTTCGTGAAAAGCCCTTTGACTGTCAATCCATGTATGGTAAGAAAGCCAGGAAATTATTTACCTCAAATTATTGGATCAATGAATTCCCACTGAAAATACCGCTAAAGAAGTTTAATTCAGTTATAAAATTAATGGTATGAAGAAGGTAATCAGATTATTCTCAATATAAACAGAGTTCGATGGGTTATTTAATATCCATGACCAACGACTGGTATCTGTACTCAATGGTAATTTTCATCAGTAATACAGTTGGTCTAACAACGTTCCATCCGGAGTACAGAAAGTTCAATCAGTCCAATTCCACCGCTTCTGGACTAGATTTTTAAAATTTTCTCCTGCAACTAAATATTTTGATGGATCAAATAATTTTTGTTTATAAAGTTTTTCGTTTTTTAGTCCATTACAGTGGATTTTTTTAATCAAAATTAGCTCTGATTGTTGTTAGGGACATGGACATTTGTATCTTCAAGGAGAGGATCGCTTGTACCTGAATTTAGGTGGTGTATCGGCGGACACCCCTGGCTTTCATCTGACCAATGACATGCCAAACGATTCATCATCACAAACTTTAGCTGGATCAAAACAGTGGCTCGTGGTTCCAATTCCCAGTACCTACACAGGTTCCAACTGGCCAATTAGAGTGAGTGTTGTATATTAAATTAACTAAAGGCATGTACTGAATTTTTTTTCATGCAAAGAGACTGCTTGATGATACTTTCAATCGCATATATAGTATACTGCAATAGATAATGAGGGGTTGAGCATAGCCGTCGCCGGCAGAACTGGTCTGGCTCATTACTCGTTGCAATCCAGGAAGTGGAAGCTGTTTGGAAATGAAACTCAGGAGAAGGACTTTATCGTCACTGGAGGACTGCTGTGGCATCGAGGATTCATGATCGCTAGTAGTTATTCATTACTCGAGGACAAAGATGAAATCCGAATTTATCCGAGGGATACGAGGCTGGATAATAACTACGTCAAAACGTTTAGAATGCCTTCCCAAGTGTTGCTTTTAAATACTATGAAGGCGAGACTCCTCACCTTCTGTGCTAATGGACAAATCAGTATTTTTGATATGGCTCTACAAGGAGAAGAAGGTAAATAATTAAAAAATGAGTTTTTTATTTGAAGATTTACATTGGATTGAATAAAGACGAATACCACCCTGACAAATGTCGACAAGAGCTGTCTCGAGAGATTGATTGCTAAAAATATCAAATTTGCTCAGAAATCATTTTAAACCGATTGCATGGAAAAATTGAATAGCAAAACCTAGTGAACTTTTGAGTCTTTTTTTATTATTATGTTTATTAATCTTTGGTTGACTAAAATTTTCAGGTTCTGGAAGCATTGAATTAACTCGAACCCAAACAGTTGACATTTCCGGTCTCTGCGTGCATCCAGCTTGTGTAGTTAGTGCAACATTGACTACAATCCGTGCAGAGACAGCAGGGAGTCATCCTCATCCGGAGAGTCTCCTATTAAATGTGTCTGGACGTCTCTTGATGGTGCAACGAGAGCACTGCACAGATAACCCTGATGTTCTTTTCACGTGCTCTCCTCCGAATGTGTTGGCCTCCTGTGTGGAAAACGTTTGGGTGCCCGCTCGCTCTCGGCGTGACAAACCACATCTCACCGAGGCTCTCTGGCTGTTCTGTGGGGCCCATGGGATGCGTGTTTGGCTACCTCTTTTCCCACGCAATCATCAGGACAATGCTCACACCTTCATGTCCAAACGAATTATGCTCCCTTTTCACTTGCGCATCTATCCTTTAGCAATCCTCTTTGAGGATGCTATTCTCCTTGGGGCTGAAAACGACACAGTTCTGTACACATCAGACACCAATTCTCCTTTTTCACTCCCCTTCTCTCTTCTAGAATTGACATCTCAAGTATACCTCCATCAGATTTTACGTCAATTAATCCATAGAAATCTTGGATATCACGCTTGGGAAATTGCCAGGTCATGCGCCGCTCTTCCTTACTTTCCTCATTCTCTGGAACTGCTTCTCCACGAGGTCCTAGAGGAAGAGGCCACCAGTAAAGAACCTTTGCCCGATGCTCAGTTACCCTCAGTGGTGGAATTTATCAGAGAGTTTCCTGGAGTGTGGGCCAGAGCTGTTGTTCAGTGTGCCAGGAAAACAGAAATAGCACTTTGGCCTTATCTTTTCTCGGTTGCTGGACCACCAAAGAAGCTTCTGCAAGACTGCTTGCAGAGGCAGCAGCTGGATACGGCTGCGAGTTATTTGATAATTCTTCAAAACTTGGAACCTTCAACAGTTAGTCGCCAGCATGCAACGTTGCTACTCGATGCAGCATTGGAGCAAGGAAGGTGGGAACTAAGTAGGGACTTGGTACGATTCCTGCGTGCCATAGATCCGAACGATGTAGATTCTCCTAGAAACTCTTGGGGAGGATCTGCGAAATTGGCGGGACCGCCTCCAACCCCTCCAGTTTCACCTCATGAAGAAGATCTTTCCTTAGTTCTTGGCACCATGCAGGTATCCAGGAGCAGGAGTTACAGTACCACTGTGACGCCAAAAGTACAGTATGATGGGTCATCAAAAGATCCATCTCCAGGAGCGTCGATGCTCGAGAAGACCAGGAATGCAGTGATGCGGAGGAAGAAGTCCCTTCCCAGTGTTAAAGCAGAGAAAAATGAGAGCAAAGAGGGATCCGCTGAGGAGTTTTTCATTGACGTAATCCTCCAGAGACATGCTAGAAGATTACTAACCGCTAGAAGACTCGCCGATCTAGGTAGATTTGCAGCTAGACTCGATTTTCACCTGGTAACGTGGTTGGCGAGGGAGAGAGAGCGTGCAGCAAGAATTGATGATTTCGTAATTGCCCTGAAAGCTGTCCATGAGGATTTCTCGTTCCCTTATCCCACGGTTTCACTGTCAAATCTCCAGAAATTCCGTAAGGCGAGTCATGCGTCGTTGAGATCGAGATCAGTGAGCTTGGAAATGCCTGAGGGACAAAGTCCAGAGCCCGCGCAAAATTTCGTGGATCTTCCACCTGATAGTGGATACACGAGCTTGCCCAGCTCCAGTCCTCCTTATGGAAGTCTAGTGTCACCTGTGGCGAGTCTCGAGACTCAATTCCCAGTTGCCGAGGCAAAGTTGACACCAAGAATGCTTCAGGATGCTACTAGCGTTCTTAGTGACACATCGACCAATTGGAGAGATGATGTGGAGTCTATGGTGGGTACGGTTTGCTGGGTTGATCCTGAAGAACCCACTGAGGTACAAAATACTTCTCTGTGTGGATCAAGTAGCAGAGCTGAGGTACAGCTGAGGTACTTACTCCAACTGTTTCTTGAAGCTGGATGCGTTGGATGGGCTGCAGTGCTTGCTACTATTCTCCGGGATGTCTCAGCCATGGCGAGAAGTATAAGAGCAGCACATGCTCCCATGCAAACACTCGAGAGTATCATTAACCTCAGAGATGGAATTCTCATGCTGACAAAATGGTCAAATTCGGAATGTCTCGGCTACAGGAATTTTACCTCGGGACTTCAGCCACAGACTTCCCTGTTAAATCGTCTAATTGTGATGAAGCAGCAACAGCAAGTCCACCATCTCCAAGAAAACCATCAGGAGGTGCCAGTTAGTCCTGCTCCCAGTCCTGCTCCTTCATTTGCTAGCAATCAAAGGGGCAACATCAGCAGATCCAGGAGATCATCCGCCAGTCATGCTAGCACTGCAACTACAACCCTAGAGGAAGAACGAGGGGACATATTCGAGGAGGAGAGTGGATTCAGGGGGAGCTACGGGAATCTCAGTATGATAGAAAAAGAGCCTAACTCACAGAGTTGCAGTATTTCTTAAAAAAAAAAAACAAACAAACAAACACGAAAACCACTGCATTGTTGCTCAATTTCATTTGTGCAATTTAATCGTTGAGTGGTAATTGTGGCCCTGGTATTGCTCGTAATGGAGAATTACAACTATAAAACTAAATGCAGAGGACTGACCTCACAATGACAAACACTGTCGTCGAGATGGATACGAAATTTGATGGTATTATTATGAGAAAAATCCTCAATTTTTTCTTTCAATGTAGTATTGAAGTACGTGGAGAAATCCAATCAGCAGTGAACGGATAAGATATTGACCGAACAGAACAGAACATTTTATGACGAATTTCGAGATATTTAAGACCAGAATTATCAGTATATAAAATGAGTATAAAATGTTTGTGTTTTTATCTGTCTATTGAAGAAAAACGCAGTGATTAGAGACCATAACCGAACATTTTTTCACAAGTTTGTACTGAAAAAATATCAGAGATTTTAAAGCATTTGAAGAGAAATACGTAAAGAATTGATAGCAACAAATTGATCGTTTCTCAACAGTTTTTCTTGTCTGTGTTTATTTGATTCAATCAATGTTCGATGAGGAATAGATTTAAAGGGGACACATCGATAAATGAATGGGTTCAAATCCATAGCGAAAATGTAAATGGTAATATTGGTTTTCATGTTCTAGTTCATTTTAGTACATATCTTGAGATCGCGTAATATCACGAGGACACATCGAAGGAATTGTTCTGTAACTTAGAAAAGGGATGAAAATGGTACGTTAATTTTTTATTTTCAAATTTTTAATCATCACAACATTGAGATTCTTTAAAGTCGGAAAATCTAGAAAATCATTAAGAATCTGTGTTCATTATCATTAATAAGGGATTGAAGCAATATGAAAATTGTAAGGAATTTTGGCAAATTTTTTCTAAAAAATGGTTTAAAGTGAAATCTATCAGTCTGTGATTGATCCAAGAACATTATTTCCAGAAAAACTCATTTTTCGCTCGATGGATTGATTTGATTTGCGGCAACGCTGTGTGAATTTACAGGGAATTGCAATCAATTAACAACGTTGAAAATAATTTTAAGATAAAATTGTTTCGACAAATTCGTTTTCAATATACATGATATTACTATATTACTCTTTGTTGTGAATCCTGTGGATCTTCCGACAACTCGATAATTGCTCATTAGATATAATCACTGAAAATTAAATATACGCGAAGAGCTCGAGGATTTGTTTGTGAATGTTTTAACAGTAAACCATTATTTCACTGATTGAGCCAGGAACCGGGATAGACTAAATGGAAATGCCATTTTTATCTCAGTTACCTACTACACCATATGGATAAGGGAATTGATTATGTGGCTCTAGGTGTCTGTTAGATATTACTAGAGCCTAGGAAATTATTTATAAAACAAAATTGTACCAATAGTTGAATGATTATTAAATATATTTGAAGATATTTTCACATAAATCGAATGCCAATTTTCTCTCGTAACAATTACATATATAAAAATGGCGAAGGCGATGATAAAAATCATAATTTATAATCATTCTGTTCTAGTTGAAAATATTTTTCAATTCGTTTCTGTTTAATTTTATCTGAAAAATTCTCGAAATAGGAATGACGACTGAACCTATCAAAAATAGTTTTAACATTTTCATATTTATCAAAAATAATACTTCCCCATGAGAGAAACAGAGCAGCATCTCTGAATTTTAATCGGATGGGATTAAATGGGAATCAATGTTGATACTTAATTATCTTCATGACTAAAGTGGGGTTTTAATGAATAATTCCTAGACAAAGATTGGAAATTGGATTGTTTCTTTAGAGAGCCACCTGAGTTACATGGTAGATTTCGAGAATTTTCGCTCACTGCTAACGGCCCGTTAACAAATAATGATTCATTGAAACGCCCAGTTTTGCGCTGTTTCTTGATATACTTTGTTAATAATTTTTTTCAGCATAAATCACGATGAGACAACGCGGGAGAAGAATTTCCTTATATTCGCTTCAAAACCAAGAAGCATCAGAAATCTTGAAATAAAAAAATTAATGCATGAAATTTCTAAAGTGATCCCATTTTCTATGGGTAATCAGTCACAGATTCGATTATTGAGCACAATAAATTACAACGAAAAAGTGAATGAAGAATTTCAGCGCCCATTAGTCGTGGACGTTTTATGGATTTACTTTCTTCATTTCATATTTTAATTCGTTTACATAAAAAGTAATATCTTCAAGGAAGACATCAATGCGAGTGATGATGACATCATAGAGTCGAAACTGAAAAGTTGCTGAAACTGATAATTGAAGGTTGACTCAGGCTTTCGCATAACTGCAATGATTCATTGGTGTCGTATGGACCGATATCACTGCGACGCGAATAAGAAAATGAAAGTGTATGAGGAAAAATTTATTCCCAATAAATTTATGGCTGATAACTTGGGTTGTATGGAGCCTGTTTTGTATACACTTCCTGTGTGTAGGGAGGTGGCTGAGCTGGCAGTGATGAAACTACACATTTAAATAAAAAAATCAAAATTATTAATGACACGAAGAAATCATTATATTAAAGATGCTCAGCAATTTTCACTATATTTTAGTTTCTCATCATCATGAATTGCTACTAGAACTAACTTGTCTGATCTTAAGAAAATCAAATGGACTAGTCTCGGCAGGAATAAATTAATGAACTTACTCAAATTTATAATTTACTTGCATAAATAAGAATAAAAAGTAATGTTTGAAACTGTGCCGAACTATGCCGGTGGGGAGTAAGAAGAATGGAAATGTTTATGAGATCATTGATTTTTGAAAATTGCTGTTAAATGATCGGGATTAGTTATATCTTGCGGTTAAAAAAAAAGTTGACAATGCGCTCCGTGATAATTTTGGAATATAAATAGTATTGTCCTCACTAAGTCAACTGTTTGCTTCATCTACTCTGCTTTTGAAATGCCAAATATCTGATTACCTGGTGCTACCGTGGGATACAGTTGCGCCTGTGGAGTTGGAATAGTGGTAGGTTGCATTACGGTGATGACTGCGGGGGTCTGCACTTCTGGAAGAAAATGCCTATTAATTCTTGCCCTAACGATAAACACTGTAAAAAATTCAATGAAAAGCATAATGGAAACTGAAATAATAACTCATCGAATAGCAGAAAAATGTGTCAAGGGTATTAGATATCATGTCACAACTCAGTTGCTGTCAATTATTTTTTATTAAGCAAACATGTCATCATGAGATTATATAATTGAGCATACAAAAAATATTTTGTTATTTTAAAAATATATATTTCAGAGAAATGTTTCATTGTTGTAAGCTGGTGCACAACAATTGATGCACCAGGTAAATGAGGTACTGATCACCATTTTATTGGCTCTCTTTCTGTTTAACTTAAATACTCAACGTGAATAATTATTTTCCATAGTAACATTTGGGCCTCTAATGTGTTAACTAAGATTGACATAATATTATCAATAGTTTGTGTGTCGATTTGTTTTTGTCTTTGTTTTTTTTTCATTTTTGTACAGTGTATATTGAAAATCGTAGTGTTTGATTTTTCATCCATTTACGTAGACACACAAGCACTTCGTGACACACTGATCCCCATTGAAGAGACGCCAACTAATGAATTCAGTAATGAAGTGATACGACGTAATCAATCGTAAATGAAATCAATGAATTCGTTGCATTTTGTTAAACGTGAAATTATCTAGGTAACAAATTATCTTCGCAGGACATGTCGAATCATACTTTTTGTGATAAATTTTCTCTTGAAATTATCGAGGTATAAGATAAATGAGAAATGATAAAAAGCGGAAGCTTAGGCGCGTTTTGAGAAACTGATCGGATTTCCAATGATTCAATTTAAGTTTGAGTTTGCGGTAGGAGTGCTGTTTTTGTCGAAAATTTTGCCCTCTATGAGACCTCTTGAATATTATGCAATGAAATGCCTAATTTACGAAAAAAAGCAGTGAATATAACATTGATGTTATGCGAATTGAATGGAAAACTGAAGGTATTATTGAAAAGACGACCTTGAGATCGATTTAATATCTACATTAATTATCAAATTATCAAATTAAATATCTCCTTTACGAATTCCACGAATATTTTTCGTGAAAAAACGACCCTTCAAATGAATACATGAAACGACCATTTATCTACCCGTAGACAACGACTGTTTCGTTCTATTTACGAAAAAGCATCTTAATATTACCGGAATGTATTGACAAAGCTATAAAAATCAAACTTCACAATTAAGAATTATGAGTTAATGTCATTTTCGTTATATTATAACAGTACGAAAGCAAAAAATATTGGATAGAATTAATGTTTATTTTGAGTTGATACTCGATGGAGTGAGGATTCAAGCCATTGGGGGTCCTGAAAAAAATGTTGAATCAGGTCAGTTGTTACGTTTGAGATTAAACGAGATAGTAGTATGAAATTGAAGGACACTGAAAGCATTAACAACACTCGGCCACAGGTATTATTCTTATAATGAAAGTTTAATTGTTTGAAGGGAGATGTACTCACTTCCGTAGACGGTACCACGGTGACGCCTTCTGTACCATGGGCAGCAAGAGCAGCAGAGGCAACTGATGCAGAAGATGATTATTGACACAGTTCCAACGACTGCGATGATTATAGCAACAACACCGATAACTCTAGAAAAGTGCAAAATCATAAATTGAGATTAGAAAACAAATTATTGTAAGCAATCAAGCATAATGTAAAATGATGTAGGTATTGTAGGTATTATGTACCTTAGCCTGCCCTGAAAACATTTTTTACCGAATTTTTCCTTCCGCACAATCTAAATATATAGTTCTAAGATCATCCGAAGAAACTCTCGGATTTTTTTCGATTTTCGGTAAGTTGATCTTCGTCTCAGCTAGCTTCTGCGGGATGAGCTCACGGGGTGCTCGCTCAATGTTGGAATGGGAACAAATATTCCAGGAGGAGGCACTTAATACCAATGATAATGTATAAGTAGTCTATTGATAATGTCGATCTAAGGTGAATACACAATATCACACCGTGGGTTCAGCGTAACGCGGTTGTATGGGTGTGCGTGTGTATATGCGCGTGTTTGTTGCTTTCCAGGTCCAACCGCCGGGGTCTGGCTCTGATCTTCATCTAAGGCACAGAAAAGCCTGAGGGAGGCTTCTGCCCCAAAGTGCTTAGTTAAGCATTCTCACAGGTTTCTCCACCAAAACTCTTCTGACACCACCAATGATGCTGTCTCAACACCCTCAAACAGTTTTTCAACAGAACCGGACTCCAGTATCACTGTGAGACTGCTTAGCTAACTTTTCCGGGATGAGATGGATCACCAACCGGATCCATTCCACCATTTCGTTTTCAGAAGCCCAAAGAGCAAAAATAAACGACGTTAGACAGACTCCTTACGTCACAAATGAATTTCTGAAAATTGTTATGGTTTTATTCCTATAAAAAGTGGACGAGGACAATATTGACTATTTAGAAAGCAAATAATTCCTATGATTATCAATAGTTGGTGGAAACTCGTGGTCAGTAAGGTTAACAATGGACTAATACTTGATTTGTTTGTTGAAATTGATTTACTATTGCAATGTCCAGATTATTTAAAACAATTCCGCGACATAATTAAATTAAATATTCAATGAAAAGAGCCAAGTCAATGAACCACCACCACAGCAAATTGGGCAATTCACAAAAACAAATTTACTACCCGCCACTGACCTCAGGGGAATGTGCAACGCTGCATTCCGCAAAGGCCATCGCAACCCCAAATTCAGCAACTTGGAATTTTTCTAGCAAGTAGAGCCAAGTCAATGAACCTAAAATCAAAGAGGTGGAAATCACGCCACCTCTCCCACTTCAATCAATTTCCCAATTTTCGAAGGAAGAAATAGCAGAGCCTCCTCAAAAATAAGCAGTCTGAAAAAACCCGCTCACGAAAGAGCTACGACTTCCTGGCGGAAATATTATTGGAATCGGTCCGACTTTGGCTAGTGTTTCGGAGGTAATCTTTTATTAAACATTCGGAATGTTCCTGAATAATGTTAGGGAACATTAATTAACAACTGCTCGGGGATACTACATCCTTAAGCCGAGAGTAAATAATTTCCTGCATATTAAGGGAACTAGTAGTAAGCGTTGGTGAATTGTGGGTGTGATTCAACTATAATTATTAGTGACTAGTGAAAACTATCGAGAACCTGGACTCAAGTTAATAAACAAATTTAATTGTACGATCAAACGAACTTACCTGTAAGTGAAGTTCTATCGTGATTATATGAAGAGCCTCGTCTTCGAGATTTCAAATACTAGTAGATGTTTAGAGAATGAACCAATTTTTTATTTATTCATCTAATTTTATAACAAAGCCAGCATTCATTCTGCCATGAATGGGGAGAATAACTGATTATAATAAAGACTCTGTCATTCAACAAGTACAAACAATTTTTTGAGAAAAATAACTCCATATAAATTAATTACTGACTACTCAGTACTGCCCTAGCAAAAGTACTTCTATCCGTAGCACAAGGCGGGTTATAGAAATGTACAAAACGTTAGATCTCTCCGACCAACCAACTGTACTACGAGTGATATCTAGGCTAACACCTTTGAAAGCCGCTGCTGAAGTAGCTGCGTGCTTTGTACTATACGCAGAAAATGTTTTGACATTCTGGACACATGATCTGCTGCAAGATTCTCTCTTGAGGGGATGTAAGAGGCAAACAGCCAGATTGATCTCGCTTCACACCATTGCCACACCTCTCGTGACAAGTTGTGGAGAGGAAGAAATCTAGTACCACCCATGTTATTAATATAGGCAATAGCTGTAGTATTGTCCACTCGAAGAAGAATCTCACAATTCGACAGATTTTGAGCGAAGCAACAAAGAGCCAAGCGGATCGCTAAAAGCTCTAGATAGTTAATGCTGTAACGTCTCTCTTCTACTGACCAGAACCCTCTAGCTGTGTTACCTTCACAGGCTGCTCCCCAGCCTGTGAGGGACGCATCGGTGAAAATAGTAATTCTTGGTCTCTTCAACCTGATAGGATTAGAGCAGGTCAAGACATGTGCTCTCCACCAGTCTGACTGGAGAAAATGAGGGATCACCATCAATCGGTCGAAATTCCCTTCATTTACAATCAAGCATGATTGTTTGGCCCTCTCCAGTGATTTGGTATAAAGCACCCCATAAGCAGTAGGTATTTTAGATTATTTTGATTCGATGAAAAATGCACAAGAAAATCGTTCAATTTTCTTAGGGTGACAAGTACTCCGGTGTACATCTTCCAAAGTTCCATTTGCAAGTATTAAAATCACTGCCAACACTTGTGCAGCCATGCGACCACTAACTTTAGCACGGTCAGAAATGGCCATAATATCAGAAGTTATGACCTTTATTCTCCTGGGTTTCTTGGGCTACAGTTTCACTTCATAGCTGCTAGCCGCTTTTTCACTGCTATTACTACCATCCATACATCTCAGCAGTTCGGAAATGTCTTCTTCAAATTGAAGTCAATATTAGATGAGTCCAAATTTATAATTTATATCGACGAGTCAATAGCGAATCAAAAGTGCTAGTGCAGCTTCATTCGACATTGAATTCCTGACTTGGGTTTCATGAGCGGTATCAAGGAAGTCGTCCAATGAACATTTGAAATCTATTCCTTTCACCTTAAAAGTTGTATTGTTATTTCTTAGGGTACCATATTCGAGGATTGTTCTATAATATACTAATTTCTCCAATTTGTTGATTGAATGGCACTGTTTTATGGTCGAAATCCCCGCATATTCTCAAAAAATAACAGTTTTCCGTACAACACATTGGAACGCTTTGTGAGCCTTAGGTTTTAGTGTACTATATCTTGTATGATAAAAGTTCGGATAAAAGTAACATCCTAAAACTTGCTTGTTTGTAGGCAATTTACTACCACGAATCTCTGCTTTCGCAAAGAGAACCAACCAACGGAATTTCAGTCTGGTGTCGTATCTCCGGCATATTCTGTAGCTTTGATTTTCTAAATGATTATTCTCTAAGAAATGCTTTAACTGACAACTATTTAGAGGAGTATTTGTTAAATTATTTTTAGAGGCAAAACAAAATATTTATGCCTTTCTCAGTTCAGTGTTTGGGCCTCAACGTATGTCATAAGGTCTGAAAAGTATTTTTCTGACGAATTTATATTTTGACAAAAGGGTAACTCTTGTAAATCATCTCTCCATTTAATTGGTACTAGATTTTACTCATTAGGAGATGGCTTTTGGATAAATTAACCACGGTTAGCCGCCGTACTTAACTACGGATTCAAGGCTCCCATTGGTTACCATTTAATGAAACTCAAAAGTCTCTTATTCATAGCCACTTTATTCGAAATCTCTACGGTCTATAGCGAACCTACTGGGTATTTTATATAGATTTTTTCGGAAAACTCAGCTTTCACAGGAGCAAATTCTCATAATAATTTTGAACACCATTTTTTGTGGACTCATTTGAATGATTCTTGACTGATACTCAATATCCTCATGCTGGGAGAATCCGTGTAACGCTAAATGTGTATCAACATCCTCAACGTTTATGTCAATAAAAACTCAAATAGTCTCGAAAGTAATGTTTATCATAAATGCTATCATAAAGTTCGTACCCTGTTGACAGTGCAAATTCTTGTGCATCACAGCAGTGAATACTATTTGTCCCCACGCAGCAGAACGCCTTGTCACTGCTATCAAGGATTCCGGGACAGGTATTCAAGCTCTTTTCCAGGAAGTTTGAGCTTGTCCCAAAATTACAGTCCATTTCTATAAGAAAAGGATATAAAATCATGTTAAATTGGAATATTGCATTTTAACCAATTCCTTCGTACATCATTAATTATAAAGGATAAACAACAAACTATAACATTAATCGGAAATAGCGGTAAATGGAATGAAATTTAAAAAGGGAGTAGTAGATCGTTTTCCACATCCCATCTGATATAGATTTATCTTGGAACTATTTGATATGTAGCCCGTCGAAGTATTAAGAGAGACTCGGAAATGGAACTCCAACATTTACAAGTAGCCGGATCGACACAAGCGAAAGAAAGACGATTGTCGAAAAGTTTCATTTTGAGTCAAATCAACATTATTGATTCATTGATTTATTAAATTATCTGGTTGATAAGTAGAGTTAATCTTTTAGTAATGAATTCATGAGTGGTACTTTTCTATAGAAAGGGAAGATTATTGACGGCGATAGGAAATAGGCCAGTACAGATATATTACAGAGTGACGTACGCATTTTTTTCGTAATAAAAATCATTTATATAAATGTCACTGGATATTCATTTATATAATTATTATATTTATATTGTTAATTATTGAGTTTAATTATATTCATTTAATATCTATTTTTATTATTATTGATCTTGTGATGTCCAAAAACCTATATAAATAGTTTTCCTGCAATTTCATAAATACTAAATACCTTTTTCAATTTCATAAATATTAACTACTGTAAATACCTTCATTGAATATTAAATTCCACTTTCAATAAATCAGTCCAATTTCACCATC
>NW_011887812.1:659067-662227 GCF_000806365.1 Fopius arisanus | reverse complement strand
TCCATATTTTTATATCAAAAGTTCTAGTTCTTATTTTCCGGAAATAATTCTATTATACAATAGTTGTCCTCCGACGCTGACAACGTCTCCGGACATAACAATTTATACTTTTTATTTTTATTTCTGATTGTTTGGCACTCCATGTTTGAATGATCTAATTATAACTCGTGGAGGTGATAGTTAAAATCACTATTATTATTTCATAATAGTTATAGTTCTTCCATTATTATTTAATAATGATTGTTTATTATTATCACTATAGATCATATGGTTATTGTGTTATCATTATCGGCATTTTACCTTTGGCTAAGTGTGCGCTTAGCTTTGATGTAGCAACGCTTGGTGTATATAACATTGGCCAGGTATCGGCCGAACATTGAAGCGCCTATCGTCCGGATTTTTTACTATTGACCTATTATTGTCCTAGAGATGGTATGCCGATCATTGGTTTGTTCACGTCGGCCATACTGTGGTTAATGATTAGCGTTTAGTGAATGGATTTGCATGACTTGAGCCAATTTTTGTCCATTATTGGGTTACAATACTATGTACGTCAGGTCTGAGCCGAGGAATGGTCCAATGAGTGACGATTGGCAAGCCCTACTTGGGAATACCCTTTTACTTTTACCAACACTGTTCATAACGCATCAAGTGTCCGATTTATTGCAATTTTATGAAATACAGAATTTATTGAAAAGAACCAAAGGAGCTCTCACAGTTTACCATTCATCTGGTTTTCCTATATCGATGGTAGTTCCTCTAAAAAATTCACCTTCAAAACATATTCACATTTTTGGAAATTGTCTTCTCAAAAATAGTGTAACACCCCCTATAGATGACCATCATTAATAGATCAACGTTTTCACATTTCCCTGAATATCAGAGGATAATTCTCTTCATTGTTTTCCTATCTGGTAAAGACACTAGTATCGAATTATTCGATAGTCACTTAATTCCGATCGGTGGCTTGTACCATTTTCTTTTCAGTTTTAGGGTTCAAAATTTTTCGTCGTTGTTGAAATTTTTTACACTTTAGCGTGCAGTAAATGGCCGATTACACACGGGGAGCTTCGCCTTAAGGGTCAAGGGTTACGGACTGTTATTGAAAAATCGTAAAAATGCAAAAAGAAATAGACAAAAAACAGCCACTAACGCGAAACTTGACAGACTGAAAGAATGTATTTATATGAAGTTCTTGAGAAAATTTTTATGCTCACTTCGAGAACCGTTTATTAATAATTGTTGAAAAGTTGGTGAAAAAAGTAATTTCAGCGGGGCGCATCTCGCGATTACGCCAATTTAGCAGCGGATTTCCAAGTGGTGGAGAGCGCCGCTAATTCAAAAGGGATGCTCTCCGACTATTGTCATTTGTCGGAATTTTTCCATCTGTCCTTAGCGAGTCACGCAGAAATGCGATTTTGACTGACTCCTCCGGATAATCAATAGCACTTGGTTTCCTTTCTCCATCACCTGCAGCATTTTCGTCTAATTCCTGGTGTTTTGGAAAATACTTTCTCCATTCATTAAAAAGGCATTTAAAATTCCCGCGAAAACAAAACTAACCCACAGTCAGTTAGTTGGTTACCTTGGTATAGTGCCAATTTCGACTATCTAAACGCTCTGCAGTTCCGACGTTGCCACTTTTTTCACATCAAAAAACTATTTTCAGTTTATGATAAAAAAAAAAGAGTTAAAAAAATGATTAAATACGTTTCACATTTGGAGAAGAAAATGTTAAAGTTATAACAAAAAAATTTTTGCATGGACTCCTCAACAATGCGGAAATTAATGGATTGACAAGTGAGATTTTTTTTTTCAGGAATTGGTTCTCTGGAGGAAAATAATCGATTCCTCTCCACCTTATATTACCAATATTCTAACCCCGCCACAGAATCCATTAGAATGCTACGACAATTATTTTCAAACATCACCAGAGACCGGCTTTTATATTGAATGTGCCGTCGATGAGAATGAGTGAGTCATATCGTCGAGATAAGTCCACCCACCTTCAACATCCATGGTGCGCCGTAGGGGTCGAAAAGAAGATAAATTTTTCAATTTTTTAATTTTCTCCAATTTCGAAGATATTTAGAAAAAAAAACAGAATTCTCAACGCAAATACTCTTTTTAATGATGGAGGACAAGACCGAAATATGAACGGTTGCAATAGTCAATAACCCAAGTTTGTCTGCTGAGTAAAATAAAAAATTTTCGTTTTATTGTGGAGCCATTTTCTCGGGCTTCGAAAAGGAACTTGATTCATCCGGATAGTACCCTAAATTTTACCAGGAAGTATGGGCGATTGAGAGAATTCTTTTGTGTCTTAACTCCTCCCTATTTCGTCAACAACGAATCCGTAACTATGGTAGTATTTTCGATAATATTAAAGCATTTAACTTACATATTATAAAAAAAAATGTTTCTAAAATGTGATCTGGAATCTTCGTACAACCGGATGATATAATTTATCAACATCTCGTTACTGTAATATTTATGTATATTGTAAACGAATGACGCACACATTCGCCGTTGTATATGAAATGCTACAGTGGGTTAAGCCGTTATTTGGAGCATAGAACAATGCGCAGTGATTCACTAGAGCTTTGGCTTCATCAGGCATTATTATTGTCAATTGCATTGAAATGGTTCATTCGCACGATCGTTCGATTTTTAGGACTTACCTGCTTGGACTGTTGTGGCACCCAACGCAATTAGGAGAACTAGCATTGATCGAGACATAATTTTGTCGAGTTTGTTGTAATGAAAGTGATTTCGATTGGATTGGCTTGGCTTAACTCTGCAGAAGAAATGTAAATGGAAGTGGGATGTAGGAAGCACTGAAGCGTTACGCAGGAACAATCACTTACAACTGATGTTCATGTCCCATGCAACGCCAAGTCTCCAAGCTTCCACACGGCAACACTCAACACTAGCGCCACTAGCGCCAACCCAACATACAACAGCCAAGTGCCAACTTAAGGCCCGGGTGGAGGGACCGCCGTATACTTAGCGCACTAATTAATGGGAATCATTAATTAACTTTTCAAATAATTTGGAAATAATTTGGGGAAATTTAGGGAGTAGATTTCATAATTTGGGGAGATCTAGTTAATTAATTATTTATTTTTTTAAATTAAAGCGTATAGTTCATTTGGAGAAT
>NW_011887812.1:601475-657377 GCF_000806365.1 Fopius arisanus | reverse complement strand
AGTTCTGAGGGACCCATAAATCTCCACGTTTCACACGATTCTCAATCGTTTGAATATATATTTGCGAGACAATTTTTCCCCAATTTGTTTAATCATTTTTGAAATTGTTAACAAAAAAGATATCGATTAAAAAAAAAAGTTCCGAGGGACCCATAAATCTCCACGTTTCACACGATTCTCAATCATTTGAATATATATTTGCGAGACAATTTTTTTCCAATTTGTTGAACAATTTTTCGAATTTACAGAAGTGAATTCATTTTTCTCATTCCGTCCATCGATTGTTTCTCCATCATACCCCCACTCCGCTCTATATGGGATGTTTTCTTTCGTCACGATTTCCTGGAATTAATCGACACTCTCGCGTTTGCTGGTCTTTCCGAATTCTCGACACGCTCGGGCTCGCGCTCTGCTTTATCTATACCCACGCCCTCCGAAAATTACCGACACTCTTGCCCTCGCGACCTGTTTGATTCACAGGTACACCCGCAAAATTAGTTCCGCCAGTTCCGCTAGGAAATTTCGCGGTTGAAGGTTCGCCATTGGCGTTAGCAATCTCCCCTATAATCTCTGATTCATCTTGGTGAAATCTAGTCTCTTTGAACGTAATTTACAAGTTCATTCCTCAATTCCCCACCCCTGAGACCTAATTACCCGCCCGGCAAAAATAATTATCTGTCGATTGACCCTACCATTATATTTTTTGAGGGCTTACAGGGGCTGGCATTTAATTACCCGTAAAACGCGTTGTTTCTAGGGAATTTCCTAGGGACATGTCGGGCAAAAATAGTCGAGTTTTCGTTCTTCATATCTGTATTATCCAGTGAGAGTTACAGACAACTTCTTATCGACAGGAGATTAAATTAAATGATACATATATAGTTAATACAACATGATTATCAATTAAATAAATTCCGTATTATTTCATTTTGATTTATAAAGGGAAAATTCCTGTCGAGTCATAGCATCGGATGTTGTTCGGTAAAACTCATCGCCCTACTGAATTTTACACATTAAATAGCACAAATCTCCTTCTTTCATTAAAAATATTGGTAAATGTCTAGTTCCGGTCCACCAAACCATTCTGGATATTTTTTATTTGGTGGAAGGGTTTCCGTCGCCGCATTAAGGATCTGGTCACCTTCTTATCGGGAAACAATTAGTGTGGGAGATATGACATTTTATACACCGCTCTCTGCGTTATCCGGGGCCACGGCGAGGACGTGGCGGTGTGTTGGCCCCAAAGACACCACATGTTAGCACATTTAAAGATAATGGACGGATAGAACGATGGATTAATCTAATAGCCTTGAGCACTTTAATAAAACTCCGAATTTACCTCACTCGACCATTTACCATCGCTGAACGAACACCACGAGTGACTTATCCGCCGCGCTACCCTTCTGTAGCTATTTAAATTATTGAATTTAATATCACTCACTCGTGGAGTCGTGAAAAAAAGGGGGGTTTAAGAAATTACAGGGACAACAGAGTTTACCGCAGGACTATTCATCGATGTATTTCCCTCCTTGCTGTTTCTCTCTTTTCTTTCGTTATTGTTTTTGACGACTTAGAGGATAGGAATGGTGTTCATTTGATGAAATTAATATTTCAATGATGTTTGTTTTTTTGTGGACCTAAACTATACATTTACCAAAATATTAATTATTAACATGAGAACTAATCGTTGATCAAGAAATTCCACACATAATATAAAATATTTCTACCTGAAATAATAAATTAATACACACAATATATATGAGATTTGTATTTGGTATAATTATTTTAAATAATTATACAAGTACGTTCTTTAGTTTTACAGCCAATCATAAAGAATTCCAAGCAATTCCGTGCCAGGTTTTCATATCAGTATTTAATCGGAAGATTTGTTTATTTTGGTATTTTTATTTTTATATTTATGTATTCTGAGGTTTATTTTGCGAAATACAATCACTTGCCGGCTAGCTATAAACGAATGGTGCACCGATTGCAATGGACGATTACAACGCAGGAACCATAGCAGTTGTCACGTGGGGTGGGAAGCGAATGAGAATTATTAATTTGTTATTTAATCTATTAATCAGGAATGTACAAACGCAGAAAATATGTAATTAATAATGTACAAACAATTTCCGATCGAATTGAGTGTTTATTTAACCCATTGAGCAATTTTTCATTTTATTCCGGCCAGCATCATGGCAAAAATGGAATAATTATTTACAGTCAATGAATCAATGTACAAACACAAAAAGAAGTAGTACAATCATCTACTAACGATGTACAATCGAATACATAAGATCGTTTTCCTAATTATTGCATCCTTTCGGCTAAGTAAACGGGGGTGAATCATTGTACACTTTCGTGACGTTACATTCGTGGCGCTCCTACCGCACTGGATTTTCCATGGTATGCTCCTCCTTCATATTCTTTATTGAATGGCGGTGTCCGGTCATTCTTTATTCCCGGTTGTATTTACGTTTGCTCTGAATAAGCAATCCAATCGATTGTCGTTATTAGTCAATGATATCTATGAAATATCGGCACTAATTTTCGGTAGATAAGTTGGAATTCTTGTAATCATGGAAGTGACACGTGAAAGTACGTAAAAGAGATGGTTTATTTTGTGGAAATAAAGTATTTTTAAGGTTTTATATTTTTGTGGGCATGCAAACACATGAAACAATTAATCATTTGAGCTACTTTCAAGATTTCCAAGACGTGCTACAAGAGCTTGATGATGTTCTTGCCAAATCTACGTTCTTGGGAATCGATGGGGAATTCACTGGACTGAATTCTGGACCAGAGGCTAAGGTTTTCGATACACCTGCTCAATACTACTTAAAGCTTAAGTCTGGCTCTATGGATTTTCTATTAGTGCAGTTTGGACTCTCTGTTTTCACTCATGATACTGTAACGAACAAGTGAGGATTATTTTTGATAATTTATATGCTGCATTTCAGTTACTGATGGAACAATAATTAATCATTAAATTATATTGTTAATGAACGGTTTTACCAGATGTAATTAGAAGATTATTCGTGGAAAGAATGTCTTGTGCTGTGGGAAATGCTGTTTAATGCTTTGGTGGAAAATTAGCTGCTCTAGAGTTAAATTCATAACTCGTCCCAAATTTACACGAATTGTCCTATAAACTATCAAATATTTTTGGTAATGAGAAGTTCTAGAAGGACTCCTGAAGATACAGGTCCTTGGACTCTTCATTCTGAGGCTGCCTGCTACGAAACTCAATGGGTAATTCCATGTTTCATTTTACTCAAGTCGCCACGAATTACGAAGCAGCAAGATCCTTTTTAAATTATTTGTAGTATATTATAGATTTTTCTTATCTATGCCAATCGTAACAGTAGTTCATAATAATATCAAATTGTGAATTGGAATTCCTTGGGTGATAGGAATTTTCCACGCTAATATTATTTACTAGAAGAGTGTATCGATAAATTTCCTTTGTTAGGTTATTCGTTGGAAAAGGATTATTTATTTTTATTTGAATATTTACCTGTAGTCAATGGAATGGAAATATTGGATCATACCATTAAAAAAAATTCTAATACTACTAATGATTGGTGATGTTGCAGAACTTGGTTATGAATAATACCTTCAGCTTTCAAATTATATTGTCAAGGTACCCCACTACACTGTTAACAATATTCGGGTGTGATTGAAAAATTTTTTAATGACGCGTAAAATTTCAGGTGATTCAGTTACCAGTTCACAATAAAAATAAGTTCTGAAGTTAGACAAATGTCAATACTCTTTGAATTTTCCCTATTTTCATCAACAATTCGGCAATATGAGAAAATGACCGGAAATCAATGCCCTGTTTGATCTCATGTATGAGTAGTAACGCTGAAATTAATCCTGATTGTTACCTTAATATTTCTCCAATCTTATCTGAATAGGGTTAATTCTTTTGGAATTTCGGTTTTCAAAACTTGTTCCAGGTACAATCAGAGAACTTACAATTTCTACGTTTTCCCACGTCCTTTAAATAGAGCAGCACCAGATTGTCGTTTTATGTGTCAAGCGTCGAGTATAGCATTTTTAGCTAGCCAAGGATTTGACTTCAATAAGTTATTCACGAAAGGGATTCCTTATTTGACGACGACGGAGGAGGAGAAGTTGATGAAACGATATGAGGAGAAGCAGAAGATCAGGGACGAGGGACTGGATATGATTCCGATATCAGAGGAAGATAAGCCTCAGATTATCGACATTTGGTAAGTTGTCGCTTGAATTTAATTAAATAGGATATATAATTTTGAGAGTGAAAAGTATTGCTTAAAAATATTTTCCTCAGTAATTGAGTTAAAAACTAGTTAATGATCTTATAATATTATTACAATGAAAATTAGTTGGAAAACTGAGGGTTTACCAATCGATGTTAACATATTATTAGTTCATTGTTATTAATCACAGCTCATTATTAATTTAGCCTATTTAGCCTATTTAGCATTACTTATTTCAATAATTTATTGAATTAATAATCAAATTACCAACTAGCTTCCACTCCGAATTACTCTATATTTCTCTACGAGATTCCATCATTAAATCAATTGATAACCTTGATTGAATCCACCTTAAAAGGCTTTGTTGTTACGTTTGCTACGCATTTTAAACTGGTTTGTTTTCAATTCTTAATTTTGTTCTTTCATCCAGTAAAAAAATCGACGATTTCCTTGAATCTGACGCAGAAGAACTCCTGATTGAACGTTGTAACGGCTACATAAGAAGATTAGCTCATCAAGAAGTTAGACAGAGATGGCCGGAAAAAATTCGTCTGGAGAGCAGAGTAGAAGGAGGGGCACAAAGTTTGATAGTGTTCAAAATGGGCTCAAGGGAAGAAGAGGATAAGAAACACAAGGAACGCCAAGAGAGAGAGCAGCTGGAAATAAAAGAAGCTGTGGGAGTTAGTGCATTACTCAGAAAGATTGCAGACTCGGTACGTGCTTTTCTTTCATTTAAGAACCGCCTGTCGCTATCTACCGAACGTGATCTTTTGTTTAAATACGTAAAAAAGTTCCGGACGTGCGTAGCTGCGCACGTTAATGAAGAATTGACGCTTCAGCGCTGAAAATTAATTATAATATTGAATTGAAGAGGTATCTTATATCATTAAACAAATCAAAATACCAAACAATAAAATTAAGAAAACATTTCGAATGATTGCACGGGCGGAGCAAATTGTGCTTTTGTAATTTCTGTTAGCAGTTGTTCCATTCTGCCCCCTTAAATCATTTACTAACAAAAAACACTATTCCCATTGTAAAGTAACATACTTGCATAATGATAGCTAAAACAGAAAAAACCCAAAGTACAGGGCAAAATGGATTGCATATCTGAGAGCCACCTCGGTTCAGGGGGTTTTTAAGAGGGGATGAAATTCCGTCCATGTTGCTGTAGAATCAATAGGAACCAACATAGTTATTTAAACAAAAAACAATACCAGGATAAAAGGAGAATCAAAGAAGTATTTTGGGTAATTAACGAAGCCAAAATACCAAAAAAGAAATCAACAGGATGTAGGAAATCAAATTTTCTATAAATTAGCAACCAAGGATCGTTGAAAAACTGCCACCTGGAAATCTAACTAAGAATGTTAAAAAAGAAAGAAATGAAAAATAAGCATTATCTTTTAATGGACAGTTTAATGAAAATGAAGTTACATATCATTGACCCAAATCGAATGAAAATAGACTCATTTCCCTGGCAGCAATTGGCAAGTTAATCATCAGTAAGAATTAGCATAGTCCAAGAAAAGTGTTTAATGGTTGGATAGAACAAATAAACTCAGATCTCGCATTGCGACTAAACTCGTTTCTGACAAATTTTTTTTTATGGAATGTTATTTTTCTTCCTATTCTGCTGTTCAACTTTCATTAGGGAGATTACAATAATTATTGCTTTAATCGGAATATTGAATTGGATACTCCATGACTACATCTTTCATAACCGGTTAAGTTTCCTATTTGTAATATTTTTATTGTCCATGATCATATTTATAAATTAAACAAGGCAAGATATAAAAAAAACTGGTTTACCTCCCATATCTTCTGTGGTCCTATTACAAAACTCTCATTCGATTGATGCCAAATCGACCATTGGGCAATAATCGAGAATTCAAGAAAAATCGATTGATTGAAGTCGAAAACATGAAAAATCCATTGCGCTTTTAATATAAGGCTGTCTTTTTAGCCTAAAATATATTATGAAATTTGGACTTAAATTTGTGTTTCGGAAATCACTTGAATGGTTATAAAAAGATCCTAATATTAAAAGGAGAAGGGAAATCAATCTTGAAATATCTTGAAATTTTCGTGTTGTTGTAGTTTCGCCTAGGCTCGGTTACGGAGTAAATTTCAAGCCAAGTTTTTTAGCCACTTTTGAGAAATGCAAACATTATTGCTCCCTGATCTGATCGCTTGTTGGGAAGGCAATCCCCCAGTAGCTCAATTTTGTCATGGCTAAAGCTGGGCAGTTGCATGGATTCTATGAAGTTTAGCGGTTCGAAGGAATTAATTACTCATGCTACCCCGTGTGGGTACACGATTCGGCTGCTAGAGTTCAGTCTCAAGGTTTATACTGCTCTCTCGTTATGTTGGGAGCTTGTGACGCATTGGGATTAAACAATACATCGGTTTTAAGACATAAGATATGTTTAATATTCCCCTTTATTGTCAGCGAGGCATGGCATCAGTGGTTTCACGGGATTGTAAGGACCCTGTGGTCCGCAGTCGCACGGTCAGACAGAAGTCTAATTCTAGATATGATGAGCTGTTTATCTGCGTTGGCCTCAGTGATATCAAGAACATAATAATGGAAACTAACCGTGACACTGCTTAGCTCAGCAAGTTGAGAGCTGAGAGCTTTGCCGCAGTCGTGAGGACCTTGGAGACATCAGAGTACGATCGGGAGCTGAACCGAGCAGCCCTCTGAGCTTCAAGCCCTTTAAGCCAGATAAGTCAAAAGTCCAAGTGGAATGACCGAACCTAATAACGCGTATACCAACCCAATAAGCAAACTATTTTCATGTCCCTTTAATCCACTCAAGTGATAATATCATTTTACTGAGTAATTATGCGAGTGGGTATTTAAGCAAGAAATTCTTCCCAGTTCACCAACCTCCTTCTGAATGAGCGAATCTCCGTGAATCCCCGTGAGCTCGATGCAGGGCTAGTCGAGGAGGAAGTCACACAAAGACTAGTAACGTCGGAGAAACAATTACTAGCCTAATTTGAGTTTACCTCCGGCTAAAAATCATAATGACACACACCCAATATTTTTTTAATTTTAGTAACAGAATTGAATGTGGAAATTTGAAAAAACAAATCTTAAAATCTTATCATCTTAAGAAGGGCTCAAATTCAATTATAAAAGGTACTCAGATATGCTCAATTAAATGATTGAAGTATATGTAGATATGACTCAAACCTTAATAAGTTATTCCCAAAAAACATAACTTGTCTTGGTTTGTAAACGCACCGACAATATTTACAGGCTATTTTAACGGACATTTCTCAATCTTCAACTTTTTACAAAGACATAATTGTATTTCAAGATATTTATTTTTCTTTTTCAGGGAAAATTGATAGTTGGGCATAATATGCTTCTAGATCTATGTCACGTAGTCCACCAATTCTTCGGACCGCTACCAGAAAGTTACTTAGAGTTTAAATCCCTCATCAATGGATTATTTCCAAAATTAATAGACACCAAGGTTTTTTCATCTCTTCCACCGTTTAAAGACCTCATCCCATCATCTATACTCAATCATATATTTGAGAGCGTAACTAAAGAACCATTTTCTATTCCTGAGATTACTCCTATTGAGAATAGAAGTTACGCAACGGTTCAAGGTGCTTATCACGAGGCTGGATTTGATGCTTATGTTACTGGATTGTGTTTCCTGGCTATGACGAATTATTTGGGGTCTCAGCAGAGTACAAAAGTCGATACTGTACTGCCCGATTCACCTTTGCTCCATCCTTTTATCAATAAGTAAGCAAACATTATTTAAATAGAAAGTTGAAATACTCTTCGCACCATAATTTTAGAAATTACATGCAAATATCAAGGATTCCATGGGAAGAAGTCAAAGGACATACCTTAAATTGGAAATATTGTCGTAAAAGTAATAATTATCTGGAGTATAGTTATTCTTTCCCCACTAAAATAAGAATCCTGGCTTATTTTCTGAACCTCATAATTATCCAAATTTTTGCATAAGTGGCTATCGAATTTTACTAAAGTATTTACGATACCGACAAACGCAATTTTAAAGATTTTTACTGGTTTTCAGATTACTTATATTCAGACTAAACGATATTCCTTACATCAATTTAGTTGGGCCAGATCGTAAGTATGAAGAAAAATAATACGAAACTGTTGAGAAATTAATTTTCTCATTTTACATAGTTTGTAATTAATTCAATCGCTCATTTTTACAGCAATTCCCAGTAGGGATCATGTGTTCCACGTGACATTTCCGAGAAATTGGAAACTCAGTAATTTGTCTCAAACTTTCAATCCTTGGGGTAAGTAATAAGTAATCTGTTTCACTAAAAGTGATCATTATCCAGTAGTTTTTTATTTATGAAAAAATGGATGGCATTTCAAAAAATTGAAATGTATGGGTATATTTTGTTTGCCATCAATAAATTGATGGCGAGCTTCCGAATGGTTTTTACAAATTTTTTTTTCCTATTAATTTATATCTATTAAGAATGTATATAGATCCAATTCGAAAAATGAACGAAAACATCTAATTATTGGATTAAAAAATCTTTATTTGTTCATTTCTATAATTTCGCTAAAGCTCGATTTTTACGCGGGTGAAAGTGCGTACAACAATTTGAACTGAAAAATGAAAAAATCTAAATATCTCAAAAAGTTTGTATGGGCAACTATATATATTTAGATTGATAATGACAGGGGACATCGAGACAAAAATTTTCACATAAAAAAAAATGAATTCAGTTAAGTCAATTTTGAGATATTCCACGTAATCATTTTACACTAAAAATTAAATATCTCCGGAACTAATCAGTCGATCATGCTCATTTTCAATACCATCCGTTGCAGTGATAAAAGGACAATCTCGTCCAAATTTGAAGTTGATAGCTCAATTTTTGCGAGGGTGAGAATGCGTACAACAATTTGAACTGAAAAACGAAAAAATCTAAATATCTCGAAAAGTTTGTATGGGCGACTCTATATATTTTGATTGATAATGACAGGGGACATTGAGACAAAAATTTTCATATAAAAAAAAATGAATTCGGTCAAGTCAATTTTGAGATATTCCTCATAATCATTTTACACTAAAAATTGAATATCTCCGGAACTAATCAGTCAATCCTACTCATTTTCAATACAATCCGTTGCAGTGATAAAAGGACCATCTCTTCGAAATGTCAAGTTGATATCTCGATTTTTGCGGGGGTGAGAGTGCGTACAACATTTTTTTTTCAAAAACATAAAAGTGACAATAACTATGATTTTTTCTGAAGTTCATTTTCAAATTTTTTAATGATTCCAATAGAGCCAATCATGGCGAAGAAAATGAAGTAAAAAAAAACTGAATACCTTCATTAGTTTTGGAGATATTTCGAAAAAACGATTTATAAACAAATCACGATTTCTCAAAAACGGCTTGACCGATCTAGCAGAATTTTCATTCCATAGTTAGCCTCAACTCTTACCTACTATTTGACAAAATTTCAAATTTTTTTGAATTTTTTTACCCACCTTTATCATTTCTTAACTAAAAAATCACCCCTGGCCAGGGGGCACCACGCACAGACATTCTCAAAAACTTTTGTATTTTTACATTTCAGACCATTCTACATCGTTTCCAAGCAAAATTAGAATTTTTTTTTCCGGTCGGGATCGGACGATTGCAATGCTTCCATTCGGAAGCAAAAGTCTCTTATATTTAATGAGCGTATATAGGAACTATTCTATGAAACGCTTGAATATTGCTTTGAATTTGGCAGTCTTATTGTGATTCTAGAAGATTAGCTATGCTTATTTAAAATTGACGAAATTTACACAAGACCATTAATTTCTATTTTCCAAGAATTTTTTTTAGCTATCTCTTACCTTTTACCCTTTCTATCTTTACCCTTTTTTACTCTCGGATGGAACAGTACTCGGTCTATTTTCAATTTTTCTAATTTTGTTTGAAAATGATACAGAATGGTGTGAAAGGTAAAATTGAAGTTTCGATACAATGTCTGTATGCAACGGTGTTCAGTGAGTGGTTACCTTTTATTATAAGTAATTAATAACAGGAAAGTTCATCCTGAAATTCCCGCCATTTCATTGGAATATCTTCAGATAACTGTGACCCCCCCCCCCCATTCATCTATTAGTATCTGCAAAAGTTTATTTACACTGCTTCGAAAATATCTTAACAAATACTCAACTTGATTTATTAAAAATTATTATGTCCTGGATTAGTGGACGAGAAACTACGTTACGCTAAAATAAAAACGCCTCAAAAGTAACGTTAAATAAACAAAAAAATTGAGTCGGAGTAATGCACACGGATAATGAGTCCTAGTTCAATTTTTTGTAGTTTTTCCTTGTTAATTTGTATAGTTATTATGTTCTTTGCTGCAAATGAACGTTCAATTTCTAGGATTGAGAATTAAGAGTAAATTTTGCAAATCTCATTTGAGGTCACTACATTCATATATCTGGATAGATGTCGAGAAGCTGCATCATGAAACATTAACTTAATTGATTGAAATAGCTACAGCACAAAACATTAATTTCCATAGAAAAAGTTACAGCATGGACCATAAATCCTTGTTGAACTCGTAAAGTTATTCGACAGTCAGGTTGATTATATAATTCAAAATGGTTTAATGTGGGGATGGGATGATTTTAATAACTTAAGAATAGTTAAAGTTTCCTTATGTTAGTCTTATTCAATACAATTTTCTCAAGGTATGATTTTAGTCGTGTTCTAAGCTCAGGATTTGTTGGTAGAACAGTCCGCTTCAATGGTTTTCAGCCATACTGAGTTTAAATTCAACGACTACATTGCCAATTTATAACCGACGGAATTTCCAAAATGGTTCAGATTCGGAAAGGAAGAAAATCACACGCATAATAGAATACCCAAAAGAACGGTTGGAGTCACGGTAGCTCTCATCGATTTCTAGCACGTTTCAGGGAAAAGAAAAGAGACGAGCGCGAATATTTAAAAATCAGAAATCTTCCGGACGACTGCCTGCGATAAAACACCCAATAGAATCACTGAAAATATTAATGTTACTAGGAAGATGATTTAGCTAACCACCGTAAATCGAAAATATATCTATGTTGGAGCCGTGGCTGTTGTCCGGTTTATTAAAATAACAAAGAACCGTATGATTCTCCTAGTTTTCCGTAACTGAAGTTTAATTTTTGTTCATAAGAGTTCACAGTTTGAATTTGGCCGTTGGTTTCTAGAATAGGGATTGATGATTTGGAAGTTTTGGGAAATTCGAGGTGTGACATGTCATCACGTGATCGAATTATCACTCATTTGTATTCTACACTTTCTGTATTTCTCGGGTTTAATGTATTTCGAGGTATTTGGGACGATTTCGGAATCGCTGAATGGCAGTTGCGAAATCCTTTGTTTGATAGAGGCCGAAATTTGTATTAAATTTATTGGATATAACACCTTCTATTTTAAACTATCAAAGAATGTATCACCCGTTCCTACGTTTTCGAGATATTATATTATTTTTATTTTTGTTAAAAAATCAGTATTCCCTATGCAGTTCTTAGTTGTGAAATTGATATGAGGCATCCCTATTTCAGTCAAAAAAAATTTTTTTTTTTGATTATGATATAAATTAAGTATGTGGGAGAAAGCTCTCTCAGATATCGTAAAACGCGAGGAAAAACAAAACCAAATTGTTTTTCAAAAGTTACGCAACTTACAAAATTGAAGGTGCTTCGGAACATGCAATTGTTTATAGCATTATAAGTCGATAAATATTGGTTGTATTGGAAAAATAATGAAATACTTTTTTATTGCAAAAGAGTGGTATATTCATGTCACAGCTTCATTTTTATGACAAAGTACAATTTAAAATACCTTTTTCAATGAAAAAATATAAAAATTCTAAAAAGAACATGTTTACAGATTTTTATTATTTACCCAGATTTTTGAAAATGTGAAAAAAATATATGTGATAGAGTACTTATTAGAAACTTGATCGTAAAATTTTGAAAGTGTATTTCGACATAGGCCCTGAGATATTAATTATTTAATGAGGCGGCGGAAGATAAAGTGCAGTGGTGAGATTACCGAGCCGAGCAAGTCGTGTCGACAAGTCTGCGACGTTGGGCGAATGTTTTAGGTATCTAGAAAGTTAAAGCACAATTATTTATATTGGAATATATTCTCGGTCTAAATGAAATTTTGAGAAGTATAGAAAAAATGCTCATTCATCAATTTCTAAAATTGCAACTTGTTGATTATTTTGACTCAGTTCTGTGCAATTTGAAAATTTAATAAATTAGCTTTTTTTTGTACTTTTCAAAATTTCATTTAGAAGGAGAATAAATTCAGATAGAAACAATGGCGTATTAACTTTCTAAATACCTACAACATGGACTCAATATCGCAAACTTGTCGACACGACTTGCTCGGCGGGGTAATCTCACCATTGCACTTTACAATTCTCTGACAAGTACTCTAACACATATATTTTTTTCAGATTTTCAAAAACCTGCAAACATGTTCTTTTGCAATTTTTATATTTGTTCATTCAAAAAAGTATTTTAAAATGCACTTTGCTATAAAAGTGAAATGGTGACCTGCGTACATCACTTCTTTGCAATAAAAAAGTAGTCCATTATTTTTTCAATACAACAATTATTTATTGAGTTACAATGGTATAAACAATTGCATGACTCGAAGCACCTCCAATTTTGTATGTTGTATAACTTTTGAAAAAATATAAAAAAAATTGTTCCTTTCGGTTATATACGTTTTTGGACCTCTCCTACACCATATCAAAAATAGCACAAAAGTAGTTTCTGGCCAATTGAAATAGTGTCGAATGCCTCATATAGTATATATATGGTTAAATCAGTTTATAATAATGGTTTAATCCATTTCAATTTTTGTTTTACTTAAGGTATCTACAGGATACCCCAGCCGAATTGCCTACCCTCACTTTACTCTCCCTAACTTATAACTAAATTCCACAGGCTGTCGGCTTGTTTTTCGATGATGAAACATTTTCCATCATCGGTACTCGAATCTGCGCTATTGAGATGCTTTATGGGGCGCGTCATAGGGTCAGTACGCTGATGACGAGCCCAAAGACATTCTCTTCAACTTATTTATATTTTTCATTTGTATAAACAAGTGGTCGATCTTGGTCAGATTTTGTATATTTAAAGCCCAAATCTGATTCCGTAGTAAGGAATACGACGAGATAAAAGACTAAGAAATCAGTTTGACATTTTAAACTAAATAATAAGCTTGAAGAGATAGTTATTTTGAGGCTTCAGTGTCAAACACAGATCATCTCTCCACATGTGCTAAATTAACCGAGTCGGAGGCGAAGATGACAAGCTGGAAGCGGGTGAAATATTTTCCACGGTGTGGCTGTAACAAAAATTTCCAGATGCAAAGCGCGATTTTCCAGCCCGCAACAATCAATATAATTCCCACTAATCTCGCAGTCTTAAGATACAGAAACTACCGTGAAAATTGTCATCACTTTGTCTCGCAAGTTTTTAGGTTGCGAAAAAGTGCATTTCAAAAATGTTCTGAAACGCGGACTGTACGTAAATAATCGCAAAATTTCAGGCACAATAAAGTTTTACCGCAAGACTGTTAATCGATGTATTTATCTCCTTGTTGTGTATTCCTCTTTTCTTTCTTTATTTTCTGTTAACTGAGAAGATACAAATGGGTTTTTTTTTCAAAGAACTTATTATATCAATGATTATTGTTTTTGGTGGGCCTGAACCATACATTTACCCAATTATACATTCGAGACGGAGAGACAGAGCCCGAAAGTGGTATTTCTGTTTTTCTCTTCATTGCATTAATACTCGTAAACTTCGAATCCAAAGAAAATATTCCACGTGTCGGATGGAGCGCCTTCACAATATAAAAATTTCAAAAATGCCATTAATGTGTATTATTACTCGGAAGATTTTAGAATACGAACACACTGGAATTATTTCGCTTTTGCCCACAAGAAAGGGGCCCGTGACGTAGGTGATACAGGAAAACCTGAAAGTCAAAACGTAAAACGAAATGCGCTTTTCAAAGCTCAAAACATTTCTTGGAAATTCAGTAATCATCTGATTTTTTTGGAAAAAGTTAAAGAGGACATGTCTTTCGAAAAATCGTTTTTTTCCGTTTTTTCCGTTTTTTTGTCTTAAACCTAACTATGAAATGAAAAAATAAAACAATCTAATTTTAAAATCGTCACGCCGACTTAGCAAAAATACTGATTAATGTGTATAAAATCTCTGGATATCAACGTACAGAAAACGAGTGTCAATAATGCATAATGTATTGAGCTCTTAAAACAACAAAAATAGAATCTTGAAGTAGGTGAAAAAATGAAGATTTTCATTCTTTCACCCGTTTTGATAAAATAATACGATGCGTGGAACTAGGATTATTCACCAGAGAAGAAAAAACAAATGAAAAAAATATTTATAATTAAATATTTTTTATCATATTTCGAGAAGAGTACAAACTTCAATTTTGTAAAGAAACGCGGTGAATATTGGAAGGATACCTCACATAGAATCAAAATGGACTGTTAAATGTCACTAATTGTGAACTACATATTTTTAACAATTGTGTTATTAACTTGGCGGATCGCTTAAAATTAATATCTGAATCTGTCACCCTTCAACAATTTTCTCTCCTGTTCATCATTATTCAGTTTTAATCATTGGAGTGGCTTCCGCGACAATTTGCAACCCAAATTTGTAAATATTTTAAATTAACGAGATAAAATTCAAACCATAGAAATTAATATTATGCAGATAATATTTAAAAAAACACATCTTTCAAAAGTGTTACACTTTCCGTTTACAACCTATAATAATATATGACAACCACATCACAGTTTCATTATAGGGTTTTTTCTGAAAAAGCCTATAATTTTATTTAATTTTTCCTCAGGTGGTGTCTACGTATCCTGGCTATCAGATACAACAGCTTACGTGGGTTTAAATCGTCGTGAACAAGCTCCCGGACTCAGGAAGAAAGTCAAGAAAAACGGCCACCTTGGTGACTGTCAGATTCAGACGTATACCAGGCATCAGGCATCAGTTGAGTTAATCAAAGATAATAATACGGAGGTCGATCGTAAACGGAAGCAACCACCAACGGAGTAAGTCAATCAATCTGAATTTTATTAATGTAAGTACTTGAATAGAAAAAAGACTTGATCCTTCTCCCTTCCACCTTCTCACTCTCCACGATCACGCATCATTTATCAATTTCACTTACTTTTTGTTATTTTACTTTTTGTAGTCAAGAAAATTTCTTATCGAAAATAGTTCTTATTAATTACGTTTATCTTAAGAATCATGAAATTAGGTATGATAATCTTTTTACAATTTCTGTAGAAACTGTCGTTATTTATTGGTAAAACAATTATCAAATCAATCAGTTACGTCGACTTGAGTCAATCTTGAAGTTTTCATTAATTATGAATTCACTTCGGGAAGGAATTTTGCGTCAGCAAATTGAATTTTTGCTTTTACTTTTCATTTTTTAACATTGTAACTTTTTTTTTGACAGACCGTCAGAATTTTCAATTAAAATACGCTTCATCGCGACAATTCCATTACAACGTAAATGCACTGTTCTGATTATGTATTAATGGGCAGAAATTCATTTTAATCCATTTTGTTGGTCGAGAAATTGTCGTTGAGGTAAATCGATTGGATCGGAATTTTCTAAATGCGGTACGTGACTAAAAATCAATGTCTTCTTCCTTCGTTTTGTCGTGTTTTCCCTTTTAAGAAAATGGCAATTGAAAAGTGTACGGGCAACTAGGTTCTACCTGTCTCAACGTCTCTGTTGAAAATCATGATAATAAGTTCACCACTATTTGTTAGCTTGGGGTTATATCCCCTCTTATTTCCTATACATGTACCAGCATTTGCATAGTAGAAATGGCGAGGAGTTAATGCTCTTACTCTGCCTCGTTACAGGTGGTTTTTTATTTCCACCCGTTTTTATCTGTATCTCTTTGTATATTTGATTTTGAGCAAGGTAAAAATGAGGTTTTCATGGATTTCGATTTAGTGGTCAAATGGCAATGCATTCACTTAGGTTTAACACAAATTGAACTGTCGACACTAGTGTAGTTTCAAGTGACTTCTTTATAGTGTTGCTGAGGCGGTTTGTTAGATCTCTTCTTAAGATATTCAGGGTACTAGCTAACACTTGTACCAACATTTTTTATTCAAGTTTTTTTTTTACTTTATTTCTTTGAGAGAAGGCAGTTTTTTTCGAGGTGTCAGGGTAATAATAGTACAAGTGTCTTCCAAGTGTTTATCCAATTTGTTTTAATGATTTAGAGTTCTATATTAAATTTTGTTTTGCAGAAGGATTTGTCAGAGGACTAATTATTAATATGGTAAATAAATAATATAGAAGCCGATCTCACAGCCACAAAATAATATTTTTATTTAGTGAAAAAGTGAAATATGGACATCAGATTCCGTGGATGAAGCCGTGTGGAGAATTGTGAAATCGTTGCGATTTATTCGCGCCATCTCAAATCAAGAGAAAATTAATAATTACATTCTTTTTTTTTTACTTCTCAAACACAACACAATATTGTTTGAAATATTTCAAAATCTATCGAGCTCTGGATGTACTACAATTCTATTTTTTCTTGTTTTTTTTAGAGGATTTCTCAAACCACGCTGGCAATCGACTTGATTTTTACTCAAAAATTATTAATCGGATATTCCACATGTGTCTCAAGTTTCATGACTCTGGCTGCATTTTTTCTTTCATTTTTACACCTCAACAATTGTTGGTATATGGAATGACCTCTTTTTGAAACGTCATAACAAATTAGTCGTATTCGTTAACAGTCTTAAAGTTGGCACACTGTTTCTCAATAGTTTGAAGATCCCACGAGAAAAACATTGAAAAATTGACTGTATTTTTTTTAAACCCTTCACCATATCCGATTATCCTTAAGCTCCTTTTCAGTTGAAAACATTAATTGAATGTCTCATTTAAAGAAGAGCTGTCATGTTGAAAGATAGGATCGATTTCTCAATAGAAGCTTTAACCTCCAAATGCGGCGTGAAAATTGGACATCAAATACATTAAATATTCAAATTAAATGAAAATCTAGCGAAGTTATCGGTTGAATTTTAAACATTTTCGAAATTTTTGGACCTGGAAATCCACAATTCCTTAAATATCCAAAAAATCGCGTAATCTGTCAAAAAAAATTTCATGACATTTTATCGTTTATAAAAATTTCAAGTTTCGTTTTCAGAGATAAGTGGTTCCTGTATTGGAAATGACTGTACCGAACAATAAATTTCTAATATTTGAAACTTATTGTCTTGGGACCAGTCATTTTTATTCAATTATCTTTACCGTGCCAACTCAGCTGGTCTATGCAGCCAACGCGGCTTTAAAATATTCTTATTTTCAAATATGATGGATTTTTGGTAAGGGCAAATGCACAGATGACCATTCGCCATGCTCTCGATTTTGTTGAGTATTGAGTATGTTTTAAAATTTTATTAGATATGAGTCTGCGCCAAATTTCAACTATTGAACTCAATTATTTCTTGACAACCACACAATTTACGGTCTTCTCTAGTCATTTTTCGGATCGTTTTTAAGCACAGAAATACGTTCCATATGAAAAATGCTTGATATTTTTTGGAACTCTTTGGAAAAATAAAATAAAAATTATTTGTCAACTCTTTCCACCTGAATATGCACGCTTAACACTAGAATCGTGCATTTTTTCTTATTGACAAACTGTCTTCTGTTTTTTTTTCAGAAAGCTGTGATTTTGTTTACCCAAAAAACAATATCCAAAGGTGCAGACGAATTGAGCTTTATTTGTTATTACAAATTGATGCAATTCCATCTCGCAGCCATAAAATAATATTTCTATTTAGTGAATACTCTCACTTTAAGGTACTAGGCACATCTGCACTTATCATTAAGCCTTCCGGATCAGGAAATCGATTTGAAGAAATAGTAATTTATATCATAAGGGGTGAAAAGTGGATAGACAAATAGATAGATATATATTTATTCATTGATGCTACTTTACAGTTTTATATCGCTCTTGGTGCCACCTCTTTCTTACAAACTACATGTATACTTATGCCATGTGTATAATTGGTTACATTTGACTAGTATGACATTTTTTTTTCTTTCATATATTGTCTTTTTCTTTGACATTTTCAAAATTTTGAGTTCTGATTGCAGCCTTCATTCTTTCGTTCTCTGGTCTGATCCTATCGCGTCTAGTTTCCCTGTCGGTGTGTCTCATTTCATTTGAGTTCCTCTAGGCCTCCGAGAATTTCGCTATGTTTGCTCATCATCTGTATAATTTTACGTCCACTTTGCTTCCTAGTGGTTCTATTTATTTTTTCCTCCATGTTGTTCAGGCTTTTTTTTTAAAATATGTTCCGGCTCTTTCTGCCCTGTTCTGGTTAATTGGCCCTATCTTACCCTATGCATGCGGTTGTGTATCGTATTCACTCTCCTACAGAACATAGGAGTGACATCGGAAACCACAGCAAAAACCATGTCAGTACAGGCGGTTGCTCTATTAGCAACCTCCCGTTCATCGGTGCCTGTTGAAAAATTCGATTCAACGGCCAATCGAACTCAATTGTCTAGGCTCGTTCCCTTCTCCATTGCCTCTACCAGTGTCTCTGTATATGCACCACATACCTTGCATCTGTCATTCATGAAGTCTTTTTTCCCTTCTGTTATTTGGTTGCCACATCTCCACCCGGCCCAAACCTCCCTCTGCCATGTTTTAGGTTTTTTCCTATACCAGTAGCTTTCTACCTCTACTCTATCTTTCACTTTTGTGTAGTAGGTGCAATATCTTGATTTATCAGTCATGGCCCAGTCTTTCTGTATTTTTTGATCTTTCGCCGCCTCCTCAAGTTCTGTAAGCTTCTGTTGGATCTTTCCTATAGGTTTGCTTTCTTCGATCATGTCCAGTCTTTTACTTTTTCTAATGCTGCCTTAAGCGTTTTCCCCCACCTTGTTGGTTTATTGTTTCGGATGTGTCTGATTTCTTCTCTGAGGCATTTTCTTGACCATCTGGCCTCTCTCATGAGGCAAAGTTTTATAAGTTATGCATCGGCTCTTTTTTTAGTTTCCATTCCTAAGATTCTCCTATCTGCCTCCAGTCTTCATATATAATCTGGCGTTTATAGCCAGTTCCATGTTCGTTTTCACAAATTTAGCTCTTTTACTCTTTCCATTATTTCGCTTCTTTCCTAGCCAGATAATTCCATTCCGTACAATACTGTTGCCTTTACTGTCGCATCCATGAAGTGTAGTTTCCTTTTTGTGATCTTTGCTCTTTTTGTCTCTCCCCACGTTTTGTTGATCACCTGCTACGTTTTTCCAGCTGTTTTCCCTATGTGATTGGTGTAGATATTTCTCTGTGTAAACCAAAAGCGTAGGTATTTAAATTCTTTAATCACGTCTATTTCTTTTCCTTTATATCATTATTCTTCGGCCTTATTTTTCCCTCCGTTCCTGAATAGCATGATCTCTGTTTTCTCCACACTGACCTCTACCTGATTTCGTTTACTCATCTTTCTAGATTGTTTAGTATCTTTAGTAAGCCCTCTCCGTTTTCCGAGATTATTGCTGCATCGTCTGCGTAGAAGAGAGCGAATGTCTTTGTGAATGAAGCTGGACCTATGCCGGTGCTCAGGACGATCAAAAGAGTGAGACACGAGAAGGGGGAGGCCCTTCTCGTGTCTCACTCTTTTGATCGTCCTGAAAGAGTCGGTCTCTTCTCACACTAGATCTTGATTTTTCGCGACGTTGTCCATTTCTTCTCTAATTTCCAAAAATTTCCCGTTTATTCTCATCTTAACTACTTTTTTCCACAGCCTTTCTCTGTCACTTTCTCGAATATTGCCTTGAGATCAATGAAAGCTATCTATACCTTACCGTCTTTTCATTACAGCTTGTTTTCTACCAGCGTATTCAACGTGAACACTTGGTCTATCGTGCCTGTCGCTGGTCTAAATCCTGCTTGCACTTCTGATAATATTCTATGGCGTTCCAGTCTCTCACTTAGTCTATTAGCCATCACTGTCGCTAATATTCTGTACCTAATGTCTAACAATCAGATTCTCCTGTAATTGCTTACTATGTTGTCGTCTCCTTTCAATTTGTATATTAGGAATATTATTGTTTTCTTCTATCGGTTTATTGAACTCTCTTCACTCCATGTCTTGTATTAACTGGATTAATTCTAGCCTTCCTTCTTTCGGCATTCCTATTAGGAATTCAGCTATTCTGTCTTCTCCTGCCGCCTTGTCCTCTTTTAGCTTTCTCATCACAGCTACTATTTCTGCTTGCCTCAGGAGAGGCACTTAGTCCTTGCTCTTGATCGTCGTCTGGGTTATCGCCTTTGTTTTCCTTATCTCGTTCGTCCGTTTCTATTGCTCTTTTGATTGTTTCTCTTGGTTCCTCCCTTGTCTGCTCGGGTCACCACTCCGATAGGTTTTTACTTGCTGCCACCTGTCTTTGTCTCTCATCTAGCCATTCCTTTATTAGCCTGTCTCTTAGCTCCACTAGTTTTGCGATCTAAGTATTGTTCGTACCTCTTGCAATCTCTGATTTTTCTAAATTGATGTAGACCTTTAAACGTTTTTCTACTCATTATTCTGTATTGTCCCATATCCATTGTCCCATGTTCCTTAGTTCATTGCTTGACTTCCTCCTGTTGTCATCACCATTTTCTTACCTGCCTTTCCTGTTATTCTTATGATCGGTTCTCATTTCCCCTCCAATGTATCTGTGGGTTCCGTGCCTTTACCCTTCAGTTCTTCCGATTCCTTCCAGAAATTTTCAACCTTTCCATTTTAACCTTTTCTGTTTCCTGCTCTCTCTTTGGTTTTTCCCATCGTTCCTTCTTCCATACCCCGTTTTATTCTGTAGAAAACGTTACAAAAGACGTCACTTTCATTCCTCTCAACCATTCTGAAATCGTTCCTCGTTCCCCTGGCTTGGTTATGATGTAGTCGAGCAAACTGCCCTCATCTTCTTCTCTCCGTATATATCGAAGTTGCCTTGAATCCTCTGTGCCGCACTCCGTTATTTGTTGATTTTTCCCAATTCTTGCTTTGTTTTCTTGCGAGTATCACCTTCCGCTTCTTTACCGTCCAGCTCCTTCAATTCGTCGTCTGATTTTCTGAAAGGATTTTTCACATTTTGGTAATGGTTACCATAGTCTGTAATTAACGTGTAATTATCCTCCTTAATGTCTGTACTGTTGACCTCTCATGTTATGCCATACGTCGGCTCCTTTTGTTTCCATTGCTCCTTCATGTTCTTTGTTACTCCTGGACGCTACCCTTCTCCTGCCCTGCCTCTCTTGCCAGTTTTAGGTTCTAGTTTTTCCAACTCATAGCTCTTGTTTAACTTCCCCATCATCTTTTTTATTTTCTTCTTGTCGACAAATGTTTCCTGAAATGCGACTATTTTGGCATCTTTCCACATTTTTTCACTTTTCATTATACTCCTCCAACGTTTCGCATTCCAGTGCAGTATTGTTACTTCATTGATCTTGTAGCTTTCTTCTTCCTTCTCCTCGTCTTCGAAATGGCTATTATTCTGTTTTCCATTCGTTCTCTGCCGCTTGTTGTGCCTGTGGTTATGTGTTTCTCTCCAGCACCAGGTTGCCTTCCACTTCGTTCCAGATTAGCCATCTTTCGTCAAGATGAATTTCCTTGATAGCCTGTGCTTACCTTCTTTCCCCTTCTCTTTCAGTTTTCTGCCTCCTTTTCTAGCCAATCCTGTACTTTTTTTTGCCTTGTCGTGTAGTCGTTCGTTATCCAAACACCCCAATTCAGTTTATTCAGCAAACCCTTTTTCTCCATTATCTTTGTTTTCAAGGTCCATTCCTTCAGCTCAATTCTCCATTCAGCGTCCACGAGTCTTTGCAGTTCCCTAGTTCTTACCTTTACTCTTACAGTTTCCATCAATCATTTCTCTAGTATTTCTTTTCCTATCTCCCTCCGTGATTAGCGTCAATTCTTTGATGTTTTGTCATTTCCCACTTTTCCTGTGGGGTGGCTCATTTTTTTCCAGTCCTTTCCTCCCCTCCGTCTCTTTTTTCGGCATCTCTTTACAATTTGTGCGATCTTCACAGTCCCCTTTAATCTTCTCGCTTCGTCTCTTGATCTTCCCCCCTTATCTTTTTTCTTACGTATCTGCCATCTTGTCTTTCCATCTCCCTCTACATCTCCCTTCCCCATTTTTCCATAGCAGTGGTCACCTCCCTTGCTACATCGTCGAAAAGTTTCTTAGCTAAGTCCTTAGTGACTGTACCATCTTGATCTCTGCGTGTTTCTGGATTGAATTCCGCTGCCTTCTCACATCTCTTCTTTGTTTCTTTGTCTCTGCTTCTACTTGCCTCCCCCATTAAGTCTTGTTTGGAGGTCTTTCCCTTTCTTTCGTCGGTCTCTGTGGGTTCGTATCTCTGGGAGCTTTCCTCTATTTCTTCCTCCACTCCCCAGTTTCTTCTACATCTTTTCTGTCCCTGCTTCTATTTTACCTCTTTCCTTTTTTTTTCTTTCTCAGTTTTCTCTTTCCTTTCTTCTTTCGAAGTGATTAATAAATTAAGAACGTTTTCAAGGCACCATGGGGCAATTTTTGAAAATCCCGGCGAATTGTCCGCTACTGTATGTATTGCAGACGTGCCCGTTCCCGACGATCTTCCCTGACACTGGCCTATTTCTCTGTATCTCTCAAGCTAATAAAAAATGAGCATGCGGTTCCGTTAGCTAAGGTTCGCTTGTTCCAGGTTGTCTATCACACGACTTACACCCTTTCATAACACTCGACTCCCCCTCACCCATACCACTTCTCCGAAAGAGCCCCCCATTTTTCCAGGTCGAGCATCCTCCGAATTGAGCCCATACCCTGTTCTTCAGGCTCACGTATTTTAAACTGGAGCCCGAGCATTCTCGGGGACTATTTTCCAGGTCTGTGGACCTCCTGACCTGTTTGGTGACATACATTTGATTCTGGGTCTTTTACTTTTGTTTTGAAATCTTCGATGTTTTTTGTTGCGTGAATGGAAACTTTGTAATCGTTCAATCTGGACACTATATAATTTTCATTGGAAATGATGCAGAATGGTCTCAAACGTAAACATATTCAGTTACCTATCGTGCCCCCCCCCCCTCCCCTCCCCATCTCATCCTATGACACTTCTGGCTCATTTCGTAGGAGCTACTGCTTACGCGATTCATTATAATAAAATTATTTTTTTATAAATTATGATTAATTTTATTTTTTTTTTTTATCGAAATCGAGGTTTTTTGTATTTCAGGGTTTCTGTTGTCGAGTATTCGAGGTTTTACTTTTCCATTTAAATCGAAATTTTTACGACAGGTCCCGATTGACATTTGTCGAAATTCATCAACCCGTTCTTCCCTTGGGCTAATTTTCCGGAGCAGACTGGCGATAATTAGTAAATCTTAATTGTCTTCTACTTCAGAAATACTTCTAATTATGACAAACCGATTCTATCCCCTCTCGACTATAACCAACAGGTTATTAGCAAAATTTCTGATTCTACTATAACTAGCAGGTTGCTCACAAATGACTCTATTATAGCCAATAGGCTACTTTCAAATGACTCGACTACAGTTAACAGGCTATTCATAAAAGTATTATGCAACTCCGATTGAGTGCTGCAAAATTGATCGGATTCCAGAAAAGCCTACATGTAATACATTGCGAGGATTCTCTCCTCTTCCTCCCATAATTTATAACAAGGGATACTTATCCCATAATTTATCCTTCATCCTCTTCCTCCCATAATTTATCCGCTCGATGAGCGTTCAGTTAACAATACTTACTTTACCTTTAACATTTAATTATTATTCCTTATTTCGGTTCCTCATAACTTATCACTCTATCATTATCGTCGGCAGTATATATGATACTATCGTCAGTCAATGCCAATGAGTACGTCTTGCTCCCAGAATTAAGGTCAAAAGAGTCAATCACATGAAGCGTAATTAATTTTTTTCAACCAGATTTTTTATTTATTTAAAAGTAAGTATTCACAATATATATACGTTTGGCGGCACGAGGTGTGATGAGTCGAGACCTACCACCCCGAGCGCAGCCATACTTCACACTCTCCGTAAACCGAGAGGGAGCGGGGCCAAGCGTGGGAGTTAGGGAGAGCAGCGATTCAATTTACGCTTAATGATTGTTAATCTTGTTGAATGGTTACATTTTTGGTTCCTTATCTTTGTCACGGTCCGCGAAAACAGTCATTTTTGAGCAATTATGAAAATGTAACTGGATCGCCTGATTAGTGTACAACGGAAAATTCCTCAACTATAGAGATGTTGTTAGCACCTCAGCGACGTGATGTGTAGACGTTAAAGCTGGCGAAACATCCGTGCTGCCAGCTTACGCCTTCTTCGCAGCTGGTAGTTGGGAAATTCCATGTGAAGTCGAGGGATATTGAAATTCAGTTTTTGCAGAAGTTGACGGAAGTTCAAGGGTTGCTCTGGCCTGATTTTTTATTCTCTGAGCTGTTGACTTATCGACGTATCCTTCTGCGATTTTGGAACTTTTCTAACCTCCCAATTTCTTCAAAGTCATAAAATCTAGACCAGAATCGGCTGCGATGGTGGCTCCTGTACGCCGAAAAATCACTCAAGGAATCGTTCAAATGTGTGTGAATCCAACCATCTGGCTAACCATTCTTTTTGTGTGAACTACGTTTTTGCGACGTTTCGGCGATGCCTTGAAAGGATTCATCATCAGTCTCGGGAATTACATGAGAGCAAAAATCCTTAAATTTTGATTTCCGGTGAACCTCATCGTCGCTGTCTGCAGCTATTGTTTTTCCCCCAATATCTTTACTTACTCGACAGTTAATTATTATTTCTCAATAGAAAATGCTTATTGCGACCGATATTCGTTGACAATAGACACTGATATAATTCATTGACGTCGGCAATCGGTGGCATGTGCGTTCGGCGACAACGTCCTGATAACTAAGTAAAGGAGACACGCTTAGGCTGATAAGCGATACATTGAACGGGCCCACGCCGATAAGTAATACGGACGATAAATGCCACCTATCGGTCCGAAAATAGACCCATAAGTGGAGTTTTTCGGGCCTCTGTGACAACAGAATAATACAGAAAAGAAAGGTTATCTTGTATTTAAATTGATTAAACACTCTAGCCTGTACATGATCTCGATTTATATTATATTCTTAAAAAATGTTTTCCTTCTCGTATACCCTTTCGGGTCTTCATGAATTGTTTCCTTCCCACTCCATAAACACCCTGTATCGCATTTGCCGAAAGGGAAGGAAAAACCTCGTTGAAGGTTTATTCTCGTATACTGAATATTACCAAAGAAGTAACTTCGGTTTTGTTCGGCTCGACTGGTGGGGAACACGGCCACAAGTGGGGATTTCGGAGAGAGGGGGTTACGGCCGAGGTTACTCCTCGGACAATATTCACTATAGGGAATATTGAAGAAGAATTTATATTATATTACATTTAATTTATTTTATATTTAATATTAAAGAAGTAACTTCGGTTTTGTTCGGCTCGACTGGTGGTTTGGTAATAATCAGTATAGTTTGCCTGATTAAGCATCTTATAGGTCTTAGTTGTAAAAGATGTGTTTCGTACGGGAGTTTGTGCTTATACACGAATGGTAGATTATGAATTTTGAGATTCGCTAGACCCTTAGTCTAAAAATGTTCAGCCAGTGTTTTTATATATTGCGCCACCATTTCTAGCCCTGACTTCTTATGCACGACAGCGATTCTGGCCTGTTTATTTTCTCTTAGTATAAACCTCAAACATTTGTTTTCAAAGCCCTGTAGTCTCTTGATTGTAGTGGGCGCTGCATGGTACCAGACCTCTGTGGCATAGCTGAACGTGGGTCTTATTATCATCTTGTAGATGAGCATTTTGTTGTATTTGGAGACGTAAGAATTCTTGATCATCAATGGATATAGTTTTTGGAGCACTATTCGTGCTTTTTGAAGACCTTTATATGCGTCCTGTTGGTTAGATGAGAGCCATGGTGTACTCCTAGGTATTTAACTGACCTACGCGTCGTTGCTTCGTGGCCATAGACTTTTATTGGTTGTAGGATTTTACTGTCTTTTTTGTTTTTTTCGCTAAATATAATTTGCCTTTGTGGCATTGAGAGAGATTTTCCAGTGAGTGCAGAATCTCTCAAGGATGCTCGTATGGATCTGAATTTATTTGGTTGCTATAATTGCACTGTGTGATACACTGCAGTCGGTACACTGCCATATCATCCGCGGAGAGAGCTGCTTCAGTTTTCGGGAACATTGGGGTATCGTTTAAGTAGGTGTTGAAGAGTTTGGGGCCAAGGACTGCGCCTTGGGCTACACCTGTTCTGACTTTTCTTTTTGTGAACGATTCACCATTGACTGGTATTGTCAAGTATCTCCCTCTAATATATGAGTTAACAAACTTAATCAGAGCACTTGGGTAGTTGAATTTAATCATTTTTGCTGACATTACGTCTACCCAGACCCCGTCGAACGCCTTTTCAATATGTAATAAGAGCATCACAGTCACCTTATCAGGATTAAAACCTATGCTTGTCTTTTACTATTCTAGCTACTTGTTGGACCGTACCTGTATCTTTTTCTGTAGTAATACTGGTTATTTATTATAATTTTGTTGTCCTTTTCGTATTTCTCAAGTTTCTTGTGTATCGCTTTCTCTACTATTTTTCCCCTATTTGGGAGCAGGCTGATAGGCCTATAACTGCTGGGGTGCTCTTTTTCTTTTCCAGACTTATGAATGGGAAAAATATTTCCAGCCTCCAGTGCCTGCAGAAGTGGGATAATTTTATCCACGCGTTTATTATGTTAGTGCGTTGATTCAGCGCTTTTCTAGTGACTCTTTTGAATGTTATGTTTCGAATTTTGTTCCTGCCGGACGTTTTTTTCCCCGGTAGTCTCCCAGTCCTCTGCCCTACAGGAATTAACATAGTTGGACACCTCAGTGGTTATTGCGTTGTGTTCGGTCGTATTATTATTTAAGTTAATATTGTGGATCCTTTCAAATTCTGAAGCTAGTATATTTGCCTTCTCCACATTTGTATTGGCTTCTGATTGGCCGTTGTTTAGCATTGGTATTGGGACATGATCTTTCTTGAATATTTTAGTCATTCTCCAAAGGGAGTTGTCTCTTATGCCCAGCAGGGTGACCAGACGGCGATTTTTGCCAAACATTTTTATTGATTTTTCCAGAGTCGGGTGGATCATAATAAGCTCTGAATGAAATATCAATTATGTGGTTCGAAAAGTGTTAATTCTTTGTGTGATTGACTTCACTCGATTAACTGTGACTGTAACAAATCACAAAAACATTTTGAAAAAAACCGCTGTCTGGTAACTGTGATGTCCAGACTCTTTAGATTTTTTTCCCATTCCTTGTTTCCATGATTGCTTATCAGGCTGTTAATCTTGTTGATTTTTTCCGTGAATTTTTTTCTGTGGTCTTGTCTGCCAGACACGTTTTGTTTTTTTTTCTTTTAATGGCCTCTAGTATATATTGAAGAAGACTATCCAATATTTTTTTCATCGTTTTGATCAGGATAGATTTGTTCTTCGTGTTTGTGAATTTTTCTGAACTGTTGAGTCTATTCTATCACATACTTGCACTCTTTTATCCAGTAGATTGTAAAGGTTTTTCCAATCTGTTTTGCCATAGTCATAGTCCATTCTCTTGTCTTCCAATCTTTGTTGTCTCCCACGGTGAATATTATTGGGTTATGGTCCGATGACAGCTGAGTTAGCGTGTTAATCGGTGAAATTGTAGTAATGTTTTTATGTAACACGTGGTTAATGGTTGAGGGGGTTATTGTCATTTTCTGAGAAATGCGTCGGTTCGTTGGTGAATCTGTACTTTGGAGTGAGTGGTTGTGGAAGAGAATGCCTCTTGTATTACTATTGGTATTGTTCCCGGCTTGATGTTTGGCATTTAAGTTTCCCGCTAACAAGACTTTATCCCCAATGCTCATGAGCAGCTCGAGTTCTATATCCGTGAACACTAGGAAAGGGCTCATATACGCCGCAATAATATATTTTTTACTTGTCAATTGAACATATCTGTTGTCTGCTATGAGATTTTTATTCATTTTTATCCTTTCGTGCGGGATTGAGTTTTTAATGTAAATAGCAATCCCTCTAGTACCTTCCTTCTTATATTGGTATAGTTTTTAGTCTTTGGTATTTTCGCTAACTAACGTTTCGTTGATCATCATTATGTCAACGTTTTGGTTATTTAGGAAGTGAATGAGCTCTGCCATTTTGCTTTTCATACTATTTGCGTTCCAGCTAGATATGATTAGGTTATCCATTATTATTATTGTTGTTGTTCATTTCTTGACAGAACTCAAGAAATACTTGGAACTGTTAGCCTTGAGAAGTCTAAGAGGTAATTTGTTTTCTAAGGTATTGCTTTTAGCATTTTCGTAATGTCAAAGATTCTGTTGAGTTGCTCTATCTCATTCGTGAGTTCCAAGAATTCTGAGAGCGTTCTCTTAGTTTTATTCATGTTATTATTGGGTGTTTGGTACGTGGGAGACGTTTGCTGGTCGCCTGTATTATTCCCTACAATTGCTCTATATGTAACATTATTAGTTCTAATTATGATAGGGTTATTGTTACTTGATTGTGTTGGTAGCTTCCATGGGACCTCATTGTTGGTTTGGGCGAGTCTCGTGAAGCCTCTGTGTCCTAAGGCTACTCCCATTCGTGGTTTCATGTGTGAGCAATGCCCGGTGTCGTTGATGCTGGCTATGTCTGCAGATCTGGTTGGTCTGGTGTCTTTCTGGCTGTTTTTCCTACTGTCTAGTGTTTGCAATCTGCTTTGGTAGTGTTTGCAGATTACACATTTGGCAGGTTTTCCAGTAGTTTTACAGTCTTCAATTAGGTGATTCTCGGCCCATTTGAGGAAGGCCGGTTCCGCAAAGCAGTTGACTGTGGCATGGCCCCACTTTTGACATCTTCTGCATTGACTGATTCTCCTTTTGTTGACATAGGGTTCCCAGTATATTGTCATGTTCCCCAGATAGATGAGTTTCCCATGTAGGACCAGGGGGGTGGTCGTTTCATTTTTAGTATTTTACTTACTTTGGGTTTTGTTATTGGGATTGCATTCTCCTTATCGGAGTTCTCTGTTTCAATTTCCATTCCTGATTTGTCGAGTATTTGGTATCGATTTGTTAGTTCCATTCCGTTTCCATTTGAGCCTTTTTTTCTTTTTGTGCTGCATCATTGGTGAAGTTTCGCAGATTTTCCTTTTTCGGTTGTCGTTCGTAATTATTTGTGCGAAGTCCCCTTCATATTGTATCCCTGCCGGGATTCCGATGTTCGGTGTTGTTAGGTTAGTTTTGCTGATTTTGAGGTTTCGATGCGCTTATTGCAATAAGGGTCCCTGTGTTTATTTGTATGTCAAGTTTTGCGTTTTTACTTGCTACTAATTCGATTTTTTCTCCAATTTTACTCTATTTTATTCGTGTTTTTAGCATTCAAGTGCCTAGGCACACTCTGTGCACGTGTCGGTACCAGCAGGGCAGTCGACACACAAGCTAGTCGAGCACTCTAACCGCACGACCGTCGGTTATTTATGCTTATAATACTGGGCATTTTTTTATTTTCACCATGAGGTTTTAAGCGACTTTTTTTGCATTCTAGGATCTAGGGAGTCGCCATAACAGGAGACATTTTCTGACACTGATTAAAATCTATGTAATAATTAGCTTAAAGTTATTTCATTGATCCGTATTTTAATAAGGGTTTGGTATCTGCAGGAAAAGTGAGAAGAGAGAGAAAGGGAAGAAACTATGCGATCTCTCCCATCCGTCGCCCTGCGTTCAAAGTGATCTGATGTAACATATTACACGTGCCTTCTTATTAATGAATTTATTGTGGAACAAGTGACCAAGAGTTTTGTACCTTTTTCGGGCTTTCTCGACTTTGAATTCTGTGTTTTGAACACCTAATCAAGGAATCTAAATGTACTCCTAGATACTTAACAATATCTTTATTAGGGATTAATGATTCGTAATTTGTAACTAGGTTTTTAATTTTTATTTCAAAACCTTTTTTTGTTGATCAATGTGGGTTTCCAAACAGAATTGTTTGAAGCGCAATGCATTCTAACCAGGGGCATAACTAAATAAACAAAACTGGAGTCATGGGCGACACGAATAATCTCACTGAGCCACGTCTTAATACTCAACTTCTGGAAATTTCAACTAATCTTACTGGATCTGCGATCACTGATCCAGCACCTTCCACCATCATCAACAATGGAAATTTTGACATAAATTCACTTGTCAAAAACATCCTCACCGAAGTATCCAACAAAGCCTTCAAAATCAAATGCCGAGGTGACTTCTCCACTATTTCGCTCCAAAATCGTGCTGACAATGAGAAAGTTTTTGAAATTCTGGAAAAAGAAAAAATCCACTTCTTTATGTACGGATTCAAGCAGCATGAAAACTTCGCATTTATCCTAAAAGGCCTTCCCTCAAGCTTCACTGAAGAGCACATCAAGATGAACTTTCTGATGTCGGAATTAAGGTTATTCCAGTCAAAAAACTTAATAAAAAGGACAAAACAAACGACATGATTACCAAATTACCTGTCTTCGCTATCACAGTTGGATCGGATATTCAAATTACCAGAATATCCAAAATTCCCACAATTTTGTATCACACATTCAAAATGGAGAAATTTAAATCTCATAGTCAACCTCTTTAATGTTTTCGCTGCCAACACTATGACTATGCAAGCAACCACTGCAATCTCCTGCATCGTTGTGTCAAATGTGGATCAAATCATGATGCTAAAGATTGTAAATCAAAATCACTTAACTGTGTCAACCGTGATGGTATTCAAGTGGCCATTTTCAGAGAGTGCCTTTGCCCTTGCGAGTAAGTCATATATCAGTAAAATGATCAACTCTAGGCAAGCCATTAAGCCACCGGGTATTCTAGTGACTCACCCCTCCTTTCCTGGAGAAAACAACACTTTATTATTCATCGGATCATCTGCAGCTAACCATCAATTCTTGTTCTTCCCACGGCTGAACGTGCCTTCATTTAGAGAGTCCTAGCTCAACTCACCAATGACCGTATTGTAACCTTTCAGATCAACGACATCCAAACCACGGACTACAGATTATTCTATAGCTCATATTCATTTAAGTACCTCACTTAATTATTTTGCGGAAGTCCCTGAAATTCTTGCTGAACGAAAGGAAATGTGTATCTCCATTTCCAGAAAAATGATCACTAAACTTAAAAAAGCAGACTCACCCTTGGAAAAATTAAAAATTCCTGCAGAATACGATTTTTTACTCACCACTAATTTCTCGCATATTCGGCTTATCCGCGGAAACTTTAATATCCTTGCTTTGAATGTCGATGGCTTAAAACCATTTGTAATGGAATGAAATCATTCAGTACTAAATCATAATGGTAAAATTATTCTTCTTTCAGAAATGACGCTGAACGAATCTATCAAAAAAATTACTTTACCCAACTTCAACATTGCCAGAGCCAACAGAGTCGTCAGGGCCGGTGTTGGTGTGGCAATCGCGATCCACCATTCCCTTAAAATCAACGAGATTCTTTTCGCCATCAAATCCACCACAGAATACGTGGCTAGAGAAATGTTTATGGACAATAGAAGTGTCCATCAAAGTAGACTTCACCCTTGTGAAATCTCTTCTTGATAATAATCCCTTCACCATTCTTGTGGGTGACTTTAATGCCCATGATCCAACATGGAACGTCCAGGAAATAAACACATCTGTAGCTCAATTAATCAACCTCATAATTACCGATAACTTATTCCTATATCATTCTCATACTCTCACCCACTTTCCGGCAATGATCGACAGCAACATTTCCCTCTTGACAACAATAATTTGTACTGCTATAAGACAACACTCCACGTTCGAACGGCATCATTGAAGAGGAGTCTTTACCCCGTCACTTAATTAAGCTCATTAAAAGGAAGAATTCTAAAACGGGATTATCTTGGAAATCCTGCACATTAGCCGAACCAATTAAGAAGAAAGGCTATCTTTAATTGGGAAACTACCGAGCAATGACTTTCCCCGGGAATCGCTCGATCTGGCTACGCGTGTAAGGACTGGGGCCCGAGTGCTTAGGGAATTAGGAGATCTGGGGATAGGCAATAGCACAGGGCAGACACGTGGAAACATTCGCAGTTACTCTATGAGATTTCCTGTCGTTAGGCATATGACTCATACTGGCGTATGAACGCTCTTTTTTGAATGGGGCGAGCATTCAAACGGCTAATCCTTCGGAGGGGTTGTTTGAAGTGGTTACTGGGTTACGTTTGAACTCAGCGCGCTTCAGAAGAAGCTTATGTCAGGGATACCCACGCTGCGACAGGGGCAGCACGCCACGGCGCACGTCAACCTTACCTACTCACTGATCTCTATAATATAGAGTCTATATAACTGGATAGACTATCCCTATGCCCCCACTACGCCAACACTGAGGCCGTACCACTGATCTCTATATAACTGGATAGACTATCCCTATGCCCCCACTACGCTGACACTGAGGCAGTACTGTAGGACAAGCAGCGCCTCAGAATAGTAGCTCGAGTACTACCGTGCCCTTGACTATGCATGCGCATCACCCAATGGAGGGTGATCTCGGATAAACATGCTTCTCCCCTTCCACTGACAACTGCGCTGAGCATGCGCACTTGATAGAACTTTAGTTCCCGGACTACTATTCGGAGGCGCTGATTGACTTTCAAATCGGCCTCACCAGGGGTATACACGATAGTCTATCCAGTTATATAGAGATCAGTGGGCCGTACTGTAGGACAAGCAGCGCCTCAGAATGGTAGCTCGAGTACTACAGTGCCCTTGACTGCGCATGCGCATCACCCAATGGAGGGTGATCACGGATAAACATGCTTCTCCCACTGATCTCTATATAACTGGATAGACTATCGCGTATACCCCTGGTGAGGCCGATTTGAAAGTCAATCAGCGCCTCCGAATAGTAGTCCGGGAACTAAAGTTCTATCAAGTGCGCATGCTCAGCGCAGTTGTCAGTGGAAGGGGAGAAGCATGTTTATCCGAGATCACCCTCCATTGGGTGATGCGCATGCGCAGTCAAGGGCACGGTAGTACTCGAGCTACTATTCTGAGGCGCTGCTTGTCGTACAGTACTGCCTCAGTGTCAGCGTAGTGGGGGCATAGGGATAGTCTATCCAGCTATATAGAGATCAGTGTGTTTATCCGAGATCACCCTCCATTGGGTGATGCGCATGCGCAGTCAAGGGCACGGTAGTACTCGAGCTACTATTCTGAGGCGCTGCTTATCCTACAATACTGCCTCAGTGTCAGCGTAGTGGGGGCATAGGGATAGTCTATCCAGTTATATAGAGATCAGTGGCTTCTCCCCTTCCACTGACAACTGCGCTGAGCATGCCCACTTGATAGAACTTTAGTTCCCGGACTACTATTCGGAGGCGCTGATTGACTTTCAAATCGGCCTCACCAGGGGTATACGCGATAGTCTATCCAGTTATATAGAGATCAGTGATCCACAATCCACTTATATAGAGATCAGTGCAGTGTACCTACTCGTGAGTCGAGAGTGGGGAGGAGTGCCTTAAAGGCCTACACTCTTCACTCACTCGACAGAGCCGCTCCGGCTGGCGCTCAGTTAACGTCGTCGATCACTCGCTCTCTTACTGGCCTCTAGTAGGCCACCCAATGCTCGCCTTAGCTGGATATGCTCTCTACACGGAGAAAAAAAACCCAGGAAAAATTACGTGACTAATCACGTAATCGTGGGCTGGAGTGTCACTTCCTTGATTTTTACTGGAGAATTTGGGAAAAAATGAGAGAGGAACAGTCATTTTTATTATTTGCTCTGGAAAATTTACGTGACAGTCACGTAATTTCTTACGAACTTGTAAAATTTACCACAGTTCCGGTTAAAAGTATTCCGAGTGAAGTAAAAATTATCTAGTTTCACTTCAAGTTTATGTGACGTATCGTAATTTTTACGTGATCGAATTGAAAAATTCCTAGACAGCGTTGGTACGACTGTTGGTCATACCCGATCGCGAATCATTGTCTATGTTCGGATCACGCCACCCGGCAAATTACTATTATCGGAAAGATAATTAATAATAATTAAGGATAATTAATTGTGCCTCTAGGGAGTAAAGTATTTTCTGACGAAATGTGAGTATAATCACATGAGTCAGAAAATACTTTATTTCCGTGAGGCACACAATATTTTATTCTCGTAGGGACCGGAAACGGCGATCTAACCGAGCGAAGCGAGGTTAGAATCGTACTTTCCAGTCCCGGCAAAATTTACGGAACTGAGTATCGTTATTTTTCTACCTCCAAAGGTGACTTTTTACCGACTGAGTGGTAAAATGAAAATGAATGATCGGCACTTTTTCCGATTTTACATTTCGCCTCACGTTTACCTTTCACACATGAATTTTTACGGAACTTTTTCGTATTTTTTCCAGTATTTTTCTCTCCTTGTAGGTTTCAGGTTATCCTCCCCGATAAGCTCTTAGGTTTAAGGTTATCCTCGCCGGTATGCTTTCTATGTTTAGGGCCACCTCTAGTTGCTAGAGGTAGAGTAGAGGTTTCTACCACGCCTCGGTAGAAACGCTATCAGGCAAGCTAAATATATGCTCGCCGGGCTTTTTCCTAGGTTCTGGTTACGGTTACGGATGCTCCCGGTGATGACGTCGGTGACGGCGTCATCAGGGCCCCGGATTCTCACACGCACTTGCTATCGGTATCTTACCTCGTTTACACTTTTTTGTATTCTGTTTTTCTTTTTTCGGTATTGGTTAAACTCTACACGGAGAGAAAAATACTGGAAAAAATACGTAAAAAGTTCCGTAAAAATTCATGTGTGAAAGGTAAACGTGGGGCGAAATGTAAAATCGGAAAAAGTGCCGATCATTCAGAACATTTCACCACTCGGTCGGTAAAAAGTGACCTTTGAAGGTAGAAAAATAACGATACTCAGTTTCGTAAATTTTGCCGGGACTGGAAAGTACGCTTCTAACCTTGCTTCGCTCGGTTAGATCGCCGTTTCCGGTCCCTATGAGAATAACATATTGTGTGCCTCACGGAAATAAAGTATTTTCTGACTCATGTGATTATACTCACATTTCGTCAGAAAATACTTTACTCCCTAGAGGCACAATATACTAATTATCCTTCAGACAATAGTAATTTGCCGGTGGCGTGATCCGAACATAGGCAATGATTCGCGATCGGGTATGACCAACAATCGTACCAACGCTGTCTAATTTTTCAATTCGGTCACGTAAAAATTACGGTACGTCACGTAAAATTCAAGTGAAACTAGATAATTTTTACTTCACCCGGAATAATTTTAACCGGAGCTGTGGTAAATTTTACAGGTTCGTAAGAAATTACGTGACAGTCACGTAAATTTTCCAGAGCAAATAATAAAATTCACTGTTCGTCTCTCATTTTTTCCCAAATTCTCCAGTAAAAATTAAGGAAATGACACTCCAGCCCACGATTACGTGATTAGTCACGTAATTTTTCCTGTGTTTTTCTCTCCGTGCAGCTTAGACTCGCGTATCGGTGGACGCTAATACTCTCTTTACAACCTAGCATCCTGAGTGGCCCAGGCTTTTCCGCTTCCGTTCCGGTAATTAGTTTCTCCGTTAACTACGGATTTATAGGTTTTATGGATTTTATGGTTTAGGGGATTATAGATTTTGTGTGGTTGCGCAGGTGAGGTTCCATCCCGCTCGTCCGGTTGCTTCGGTTCTTTTGGTTCTTTTAGGATTTGTTAGCTTTCGATCCACAAAAACTTAGCTGGCGCCCATTAATTCGGTTAGGAAATAAGGATGCGAGTGTGGGACCGGACGAAGGTAAGAATTATCCTTGATCTCCGGGACGAGATCAGCGAAAACTGTTACATTTCATTATGAATCAAATCGTTAATTATTACCGTAGAAATATCCACGCTAGAATATCTGAATGGCGTAACAGCATATGGGATACAAAATTAAATAAACTTATTTTGGCAGACCCATATCCATATGGCGAGCTGTCAAGTTCTTTAACAATTCTACTAATTCCCTCTTACTCCACCTAAATTCTATGTCTTTCTCTATTACTGACATGATAGGCAAATCGAATTTTCTGGTAACCTACTACGCCACAATGCACTAAACTGCTGTTCAGAGAGGAATCTCTTCCTGTCTTCTTTCGTTTGTCAGGTTTTCTTTTCAATCAACAAATCCTTCGATGAAAACTCGCAGAAAAGAAATCATCGAGGAGAATGTTTTTATTGCGGGTTTTCCCCGCAATTACTGTTTTAAATATCCCAGGTCCGAGGGAACGTATTTAATGCGCGTCACTGGAGATCCACAATTACTAATAATTATAGATTAATTGTACTAATAATCTTTGAACTTACCAATTTTAGAGCGAGAGATTTTATATAGCTGCTAAAATTTTCTGCGCCGGCTTCTATATATTTTAGTGTATATTTTCCTTCCTGAAATGTGCACAAAATACTTCGATTTGAAATTATACAGACCCTTTCTACGGGACTCCATCAACAACAAATCAAGAGATTGTATGTAACTTTACATTGTTTATTAATTGGCATATACGGCTGGTCACACAACAGAAAGTGTCTTGCCTCAGGCGATGCGAACATTCATATTCTATCACTCATTACTAGGACGATTACATAGTTCAGGGTTCAATCTGCAAAATGACGTGTACTAAGTGCCATGCCAGTGATAAGTGAATGTCGAACAAATATATGGGATGCGTTTTCTATTGAATCACTGATGCCTCCTGCAAAATATAAATGGCATTAGACAGTAGAAGATAATTCCTTAAAATTACTGAAGCTTTTTAGTACAGGTATCAACCTGGAATAGTAACAAGCACTTAAAATCATCAAAGCAGCTTACGTAAGCTTCCATGAATCATAGTGTTACAATCCATCCGAATTCAAAAATAATTTACAAATTTAGAAATCAGTTGGTGATATTGTCCTAGTGACGATTTTTAAATTGTAATTCATATTAATGTGGAAAGGCTGACACGATTGATCACTGTGTTTTTTTCTGATCACTTTTTGAGAGTGTATAAATTTTGAGAGATTGTAGGATCTAAAGAGAATTACGAAGGTTTTTTTTTGTAAAGAAGAAAATTGTGTTGACAAAAAAAGAGGTACGGAATGTTTAAGGAGATATTTTATTAATGAAAAGGCCCTCTCAATTTTTTACATTTTGCATGTAAATACTTGAACAAAATTTGGAATAAGTGAAGTCATGCGGTCATTGCGAATGAGATTTTATATTTCAGCAAAATTTTTTAAGCTTGAGAATTTCTATATGTACTCAAGGAACTATTTATGTATATATTATGTAAATTGATAAGCATGTCGCGTCCATCGGAACAAAGATTATAAAATGTTAAACATCTGTAAAAACTCCTCCTTGAATAACTTTGATAGGTGAGTTAACGATGGATATAAAACCATTTTCTTTCCCTAATCCGTATAACGCACTATTCTCAAGACACTCCAATGGGTTATTGGATATGTCAAGCTCTTGAAGATTCCCTAAATTTTTAGCAGCACCTTTCTTTATACTCGTTATTCTATTCTCGTTCAAATAAAGGTTGATCAAATGTGGAAGTCCAGCAAATGAATCTCCATCAATTGTTGTAAAGAGATTATTGCCCAAATGAAGGTTCGTAAGCATAGGAGAATTGAAGGCGCCAGCTGGAATTGAAGAAATTTTGTTTCCTTGCAGATAAAGATTTAGCACTGCCACATTCGCAAAACTTCCTTCTTCAATAATGTCGATATCATTGTCATTAAGATATAGGAAATATCCGAGCTTCTCTTTTAAATCCGACAAGGAGTCTTTCGATATTTTTTTGATTTTGTTATTATCGAGGTAAATGGATTTAACAATCTTTAAGCCTCTGAAGGAGCCCTTATTAATTTCGATAATGCGGTTTTCATTTAAGTAAATAGTGACTAATTTCTCTTGGTCTTCGAACGTGCCAGGATGGATTTGACTTAATAGATTAGAGGATAAATCAATGGTATTGGCTTTCTTCAGACCTCGAAATGCTTTTGCAGGCAGTTCAGTCACATTATTTTTTGAGAGGTTGATATACAAAAGATTTGGCAAATTCTTTAGAGATTCTTCAGGAACTTCTTCAATTTCATTTTCATTGGCTGTCAATACTTCAAGAGTAGATGGTAATGTTTTAGCAAAGCATAAACTCTTCAAACGGTTCCCGGAGGCGGCAAGATTTGTTAATTTAGTTTTCTCCAGAGCACCTTCTTCAATGGTAGAAATCAAGTTATGCACAATGATGAGCGTCTGGAGATGTTCATTCTCTATAATATTTTTTCTGATAACTTCAATCTTGTTCTTCATTAAAGAAACTGTGGTCAACCCTTTGGGCAATTCGTTAAGTAATTCCGAGGTGACTACAGTTATTTCATTGCTACCGAGATCAATGGCAGCGATCGGAAATGCTGATAATTTGTACCAGCCTTTCTGGAATTTTTTAAGACCTAGACCTGAAAGAATTAGTTTTCTTTCTTCATAGTTGATAATGACCGTTGTACAATTACCAAGCGGCTCATCTTTCTTCAATTCCTCCACTGACGTAACAGTGCCATCATTTATTGTGCAGATTTTTGCTTGCAAGTTCGGGTCCAATACTTCAGGAATTTCCGTGGCGATGGGCTCTTCCGGTAATTCTATTCGGCGTGGTGGTTCGGATATGTCCGTCAACGATCGTTGATTATCTGGATTTATGAAGGCTCTTGTTGAAATAGTGAATAATTTTTTTCCTTCTATTATTATGTCGACAGATTGAGTGAGACCATGCAGAACTCCACTTTCCAAATGTCGCAACGAATTATTAGAAATATTGAGAGATCTTAATTTATTTAATCCTTGAAAAGTATTTTCCTTCAGCTGATAAATCTTATTATCAGCCAGTGATAGAGTTTCCAGTTCAGTCAATTTGGAGAAAAGTGAGGCTGGAAGATCCTCAAGATTATTATTATGGAGATCCAAGCTTTTTATGCTTGTTAGATTATCGAAAACATTTTCTTCAACTTTTTTAAGCTTCAGGGTAGCCAAGTCAAGGTGTTTCGAGGCAGCTGTTGCTACTATACTACGCAGAATGTCATCTTCAATGTCTAATAGATAATCTCCATGTTGGATTTCCTTTCCTATCACTAAATCGGTGGAGAAGACTACAAGAAGAATGGGAATAAGCCACATCTCAGTAGATTTGGTTCGCTCCCGTAATCTGAAAATGTTTATAAAAGGTCAGGTACATCAACATCATGATCGATCAGTCAGGTTCAATTATTATTTTTAATTTCAATAAATTAGGAAAGTACCGGAAAAAGGGTATCAAAAGTCCTCGATTGACATCATAATTCTCATTTGAAAAAATCCGAAGATCAGAATATTCTATAGTTGCTGTGGTAAAAAATTGAAAATAAATCAATTTCATGGAAACCACTAAGGAAATCAAATAATTATCCACAAATTGAAAATTTTTGATGACGTGGCGTATTGGGGTCCATAAGAACGTCGATTTTTTTGTAATTAAATATATTCAACTTTATTATAACAATGGCTGATGAGAACGAGAAATACAATTGCTCTTTCCTGTCATCCAGACATTGTCAGCAGTACCACAGTTTGCTTGAATTCATCCATTCAGATGGGATTAACTGTTTGCCTGTTTTAGTCTGTGTCAATTATGGCACTGCACTGTATTAGTGAAACCAACCGTAAGAATGCTTAAGTTTGCAACTGAGAGCTTTGATGAGCCTTAAGCGTTTCTCTGGATTGAATAGAGACCAGCGTCTGATCGGGAGCGGGACAGAGCAAACACACAAGCTGAGGATCAAAGTATCAAGTGCATCGAAGTTAATAACGTGTATATCGACCGAAGTTTCATCAATATATTTTTTTTTATCAGTTAATTACGCGAGTAGCTGAACGTTCGAGCGAATTCCTCCTGAGCTCGATGCCGATTTAGTCACGGAGGAAGTAGCTCAGTGACTGAGCAAGAATCAATTCACTGTATAAATGCGTATATACCACAAAAGGCTACCATTACTTTGAAACACCGCAAGCCATTTCTCTAGTCGGGGACATGTAAGTGTTTCCTTCTTTCTCTATTCGAATTTAATACCAGAACAACGTATTTATCATAATCTTTAGAATCATATTAAAAGTCTATTGACACCATCTGATATCGACCACCTAAAGCATTCTCTCAAAACCAGCACTCGGTGCTAACTGCCTCGAGATCTATCAGAGCCTTCTCCTCCTATTCTGAACATCTCAGTAACAGTGGATCATCCGTTACCCCACAACCCTCAATCAGCTCGGCGGGATCACGGTGGCGCTAGTTCTGTCACCTAGCGGTTGGTCCCTAATCTAAATAGATAGGGCTTTTGGAACCATCCAGTTAGCACGCTTGTACGCCTGGCCTTGAAGTCTCTAACACACTTGGTTATTTCCAAATATGATGACAACGATGGTCAACCCTCACAGTGTGCGGGAAAATGGTCTGACCACGTTTCTCGACATTGTGCGATTGGTTTCACTCGCCTGCGAAATGCTCTCAGTGGTCGTCGTTTGATGCACTGTTCACTATCTGTCACACGGCTATTTCAGCTGAAATTAGGTATCGCTACCTATTCCCGTTAACCTGCTTTACTACATGTATTTTCTAGTAACGATAAAATCTCTTTGCAGTTACTTTGCAGTTATGATACGTACATTAGTTCAATTTAGACTGCGATTTTAAACATTTGAATTTCAGTCAGCAGACTTCAATTTGAATGCATATTGTGTGCAGAAAATGAGAGAGTAAGTGAAAATATAGCAGTCCATTTATTCCGCTATCGTGAAATCGCTCCGCTATCGATTAATATGCATTCTTCATCAGTGAAATTTAAACCACAAAATTATTTTCCGAATACCGCTCGACCGTCCGATTTAGAAACATTTAAATGAAGACGAATATGAGTAATCGAATACTGGACATATAAAAAAATATATATTATTTATTTTGGTTTCCTTCGCAACAATGAATTGCCAGAGAACGAAGGATCCGTAAAATCTATTTCTAAATGTTCTCTCTTGCCTGATGGTCATAAATTTCTATCTGAATAGAAATAGTTTGATGAAAGTCAGACTATTGGATAAGTCTCAGAGCACCGACGTCGGTAGCTCACTAGGTAGGTGCGAGCCTAGTGTTCTGGAAGTTGTAGATTCGATTCTCCGTTGAATCGAATTTTTCAACAGCCACTGATGAGCGGAGGTTGCTAATAGAGCAACCGCCTGTACCGACATTGTTTTTCCTGCGGTTTCCCATTTCACTTTTATGTTCTATAGGAGAGTAAATACGGTACAGTGTAGGATCCACAGCCGCATGCATAGGGTGGGATGCAGTCAATTGACCAAAAAATGAGACAGAAAGGGTCGGGATAGAAGAAAAAAAAAATTCTCGGAGCAGCACTCGCCATTAGAAATCTACTGAATTTACCATTATAGTTTTAAATAATAAATCATTATTTATAGCATCTTGAAATAGTATAATTAGAAATTATTAATTTGCATGAACTGTCAACGATTTAAACTTGTACTCACACTTCCTAATGTTGTTTTCGACAAGCCGTTCGGCTACAATATCGCAGTGTATGTAGTAGACGTAGATGAAGCCAAATGAACAGTGAATAGTGTCAATGCTTTCCACTATATATATTCCTTATCGACAGTTCACTGCCCATGATCTCCATATCTGCATTCTAGTGCTTGGTTTTTCAATTTTATTCTCCGATCAGTAAACTATCAATTTATGATTTTTAAGCCTTGGTATTTGTATTTTTATCTGTAGTGTATATGTATTTGTAATGTATGCTCATCGATCAGAGGTGGGCAACTGCAGGCAGGCTCGGAGGTGCAGCCATAAAATTTTTAGGCTCCAATGATCGGTGGCTTAACGTTATTACAAAGGTTGCCCAATATTTGTGGGGTGGGGCTAACATCGCGATAAAGCCTGAGCTAAATTTTCAGCGAGAAAAAGAAAATTTGATCGCGTTATAATTTTTTGATAATGTTATTCATGAAAAATCCGTTTTTAATTTCGAAAAAATACGCTCGAAGGCGATTAATGTAATAATTCTATTACAAGGAGCTGATAGTCTACTGAAAACCATTGAATATGAGTCCCAAAAAGTTGAGTCTATGTAAAATTCCTCCCATTATTTTGACTTTTTCATACTATGAAGTCCAATTTTCCATAGAACTTTTTCCTAAAACAGAATAAGTTCTACAACAATGGTTTCACGAAAAATCTCATGAACCGTTTTCGTGAAACTGCTCACATGCCAAGTTTGACATCCAAGCCGAAGGCGACCATGCCAAGCATGTGGGGAAGGGTAATATACTTTCCACGGCGTAGAATTGACGAAATTGTTTCAGACACGGGCCCTGGTAAACACTAGTTTCCGGCTGCGATGCGTACCAACCAGAAAATTGTATTTTTCAGGCACCAGTCTGGAAAATACATTTTCATTAAAGACTAGAAAATTGGCGCGGTTTCTTGCGATTGCCATTAAACGAAGTGGTGATTCAATTCGATAATGAACGCACATTTCATAATAAAATTGAGAAAAATTGAATTCATCTTTATAACGAATGGAAATTGATCGAAATCGATTAAATCATATACCTGTGTTGGTCGCTTAAAAAAATTATGCGTTAAATATCTCCAAAGATTAAAGAACCATGATGACGTTTTTTATAGTGAGAAGTTTGTGCATTTTAATTTGGTATCGAGAGCCAAAAATATATAACAACGAAAAGTATGAAAATGCATATGAAGTCAGATCTGTTAACAACATGGTAATATTTAATCATCATATCTATGAAACGGACGAATTTTTTTCTGTGAAGTCGATTAGAAACAAGCAACAATCAATCAAAACAATAACAACAAAAAATGTAACGATTAAAAAGAAGTTGCCATCAGAGTAACTGAGAGTTTCCCTATTTTACTTTTTCCACCACCAAGTTTCTATGGAATATCACCACTATTCTTGCCTACGCGCAGGGCATCACGGGATCGAAGGGGGTGCAGCCATAAACTTTATGGCTTGGGATAATTTAGCCCAGGACTGGGCAAACTCTGCTCTGAGAGCAAGTCGTGCTCCCGACCTCTATTAGTGCGTAACAAAGGGTAGACGAAAGCATTGTATTGGGTGATGGCCCAGATCGTAAAGGCCCTTCTCCGCCGCTGAGATCAACCGAAGTGGGGGTGACGCTTAAGAAAAGGAAAAGAGGAGAAATGAGACTCAAGTAAAGGAAAAGCAGAGAAATAAGTCGATGAGGAAAATTTCAATTTTTTTTCATTGTGTGCATTAAAAAATAATCAGATGCGCGACAAGCTTTACCCTTCTGGAGGATAAATTCTACCCGTAAAATGTCATCAGTCTATCTACCTCTCTCTCTAATACAATACGTGCAAGAAAGAGGCAGAAGACGTAATTATAACGCAATTTATCGCAACGGCCGGGAGACCCCTATTTTTTAAAATTTTATTCATAACAAATAGCTTAGCCAACTAGTTGAAATTTTAATTGCGCCATTTAATAGAAAAGCCTTTCAAGTATTTTCTGCGAAAATGTCAAATTTTTGCGCAAGTAGGGGTTGATGCCAGGGCCAATCAATGGCCGACGCTTGGCATGTCAGTCACCAAGCTTGGCGCAACGCTTGAAGACTGACCCATGACTGGGCCGAATACTGGCTGATAGCTCGGGCCCCGTCAAGGGACGTTGGAAAGGCCCCGTGTATGCAGCCGGTAATGGCGCATAACTGGGAGAATGATTTCCGCCAAGACTGAATTGTAATTTCGAAGCTTGGAATTCATTGCCTAACCAGTCTTTCAATTCACATACCAATTATTAAATGAAATTATTAAAAAATCAAATTAATTAATTGTTTATCATTGATATTCTCTACATTTAACTACATTCATCAATTGCTGATGAATAAAATCAACTTAAAAATTACCGCCCTGACCGAGATTCGAACGCATGACCCTGACATTACTGTTGCTGATTAAGTGGTTTTGGTGCTAAATTATATTGATCTCAAAGTTGGTGGTTAATCTCTGGATGTAGAAACGGATAATATCTACATTCAATTCATTATGGATGTTGTTAATGGATGATCTATAATTAAAGTTCCCAATGATGCGCAGAAATTTGTTTTGAGACACTTGAAGTTTGTCAAGATGATATTTCGCAGCTTTGAACCATATTGGGCACCCATAAGTTAAGACTGATCTGGTCAGGCTCTTACAGAGAATTATTTTGACATTAGTGCTAAAAACTGGAGCTTTGGAGAAAAAGTATAGTCTTGCTAGAATGGATTTGACTGTGGAGTTCGACAAGTCGATGTGTTTTTTCCAGAGAAGTTTGTTGTCAATGTGAACGCCTAAATACTTAACACTAGGAGAAGGAGTTATTTGTTGACCTCTTATTTTTATGTTACATTTAGTCTATTTTTTGAAAATATGATCGCTTCAGTTTCGGAAGCGTTGACTTGAATCTTCCATTTATTCAACTCATTTATTATAAGAGAAGTAGCATTTTCAAGTCTGGAGACGGTTTGGTTTATCGAAGTGCTGGAGGCGAAAAGCGCGAGGTCATCAGCAAAGCCAGCTATGTTAACATGCAGAGGTGTTTTGCGGAAGACACAAGATATGTATATATTAAAAGGACTGACGAGAGAATGGAGCCCTGCGGGACTCCAGCTACAATTTTTCATTTGATGGACAGCGATTGGTCAACTCTATCTCGAATAAATCTATCAGTGAGATATGATTGGATAATTTTGATCAGATAGAGAGGAAAGTTTAATGTAATTAACTTATAAATAATGCTTGAGATCCAGACAGAGTCGAAGGCTTTTTCACTGTCAAGCAGTACCATGGCAGTATCCATTTTAGTCTCTTGATTGGTATTGTGATACGAAGGAGTTGGTGGATGGTGGACTGTTTGGATTTGAGTACGAATTGGGCAGCAGGGATGGTGGCATTTTTTAAAATAAGTTTGTTGAGGTTTGAAATTTGATTTTTGTTAAATTAGGGAGCAAGCTTATTGGACGGTAGCTGACTGGGTCATAAGGAGATTTACCAGATTTTAATATTGGGGTAATAACAGCTAATTTTCAAGTATTTGGGAAATACTGTAGGATTTGCAGGCATTAAGTAGTTTGGTTAAGAATACCTTTCCGAGGTAGGTTCTTTATTACTATGTTGGGGATTCCATCCACACCAGGAGCTGATTTGTTTTTGAGTTTGACAATGATCTTTTTGACTTCTTTGGGGGATGTTTGTTGGTTGATTAGGGTAGTGGTGTTAGTAGATAAGGATATATTGATTGACGAGAGAACATGCTCAGAGAAGGAAGAGTTAACTCTATGAACGGCAGCTTCGTGGATTTTAGCGTAGTGGGTGACGAAAAGATTAGCTTTGCCTTTAAGGTTAGTAATCGAAGACGAGTTAGAATTGATGTGAGGTATGGTGAATGTGGGAGAGTTCTTGAAGAATTTAGTAACTCGTCATATGGATTGGTCTTTCAAATTGAGTTTATTTAGTTTTGCATCCCCTATGTTATTACGCCATTCCGACTTTTTAAGGTGCAGTGATCTGCGGTAATAGTTAACCCAAGATTTCAGGAAGGGGTTGCGGGTTTTTTGCTATTTGGTTCGTAATGAGTTTTTGGTTTGGATGAGGTTAGTTAAGTGGAGGGGCAGGGATTCCTCTTTGATGAAGGCAGTTGAGCGTAGAGTATTATTTTCTATGGCTGTATGAATTATTGATGAGAAAAGGGAGACGTTATTGTCAATTTTATCCTGTGATAAGCAACTTGGGAAATTAGGTGAGATGGCAGCATTGATATCCGTTCTGAATTTCTGCCAATCAGATTCGTGAATTTAAGTTTGGAAGTATCCACTGCACTAAAAGTTTTACCCGAGACTGAGAGGATAAGAGGTAAGTGGTCTGAAGGAGATTCGCGAAGGTTGTTGAATGATTTTATGATAGAGGAATTGTTAGTGAGAGCAAAGTCAATCGTACTGGGGGTGTTACCGTTTCCCGGAAAATGGGTGGGCGAGTCAGGATGATATAGGAATAGGTTGTTGGAAGTTATGAGGTTGATTAATTCAGGTCCAGATGGTTGGATTCCTGGACATTCCAGGTAGGATCATGAGCATTGAAGTCGCCCGCAAGAATGGTAGTGGGATTTTTATCAAAAAGAGATTTCATTAGTGATGAGTCAAGTAACATATTTGGGGGGTTATAAATTCAGTACAGATAGACACTTTTATTGTCAATTAAAATTTCTGTACCTACATATTCGGTGTTAGGTTTGGTAGAGGAAGGAAGTTCGTTAAATTTGAGAGACTTATGGATTGCAATTGCCACACTATCACCGACTCTGCCGACTCTGTCTGTTCTGACAATGTGGAAATTTGGGAGATTGATTGATTCCTTTGATAGATTAGTTCAGCTTCGTTTTCTGAAAGAAATATGATTTTAACATTATGCTTAGAAATCATATTACATAGTTCCGTTAGATGAGATTTTAGGCCATTGATATTCAAGGTATCAAACTTAAGTTTCATACGATGAGCTATGAGAGGAATTGGTGGTGAATAAGTGTTCATATTTTGTGATGATTTTTAGCTTTTCTAAGGGGCAATCTGATTTTTTAAGTCTAGAGATGATTTCTCTAGCACTGCGGATAATGGATAAGATATTAATTTTCTTTAGTTCACCGATAATTTCTCTGACCTCGGTCAAGTAAGAGTAGTAACGTAGGTAGAGTGAACTGGAGCCCATGGATTGGAAGACGTTGTTCTTGGAGGCTGCGATGAGGTTGATGATGGGTTGAGCAAGGATCCAGTAGAACAAGGCATGTTGAGGAGTGAAAACTCCAAAGAGATGAGTTGATGATTAGGAGCAGAAGATCCGGTGAATAGTGGAGTGTTAATAACCTCAGGGGATATGGAGTGTGTCGGGCGAGGTCCTGGTAGTTTCACAGTTAGCCTGGCGTTGGCCATCTTGCTCATATATGATTTTCTTGCAGGACACTCTAAAACTGGCCACGTGGTTACCCTCACAGTTAGCACATTTGAGAGATTTTGATTTGCAATCTTTGGCCGCATGGTTAGATCCACATTTGACACAACGATGAGAGAGATTGCGATGGTCGCTTGCATGACCATAGTGTTGGCAGCGAAAGCATTGAAGAGGTTGACCGTCGGATTTGAATTTCTTATCTTGGAAAATACGATACAAGATTGTGGGTATTTTTGATATATTAGTGATTTTAATACCTGGTCCGAATGTGATTGCGGCAATGCCTATTTTGGTAGAGGTGTCGTTAGCTCTGTCCTTTTTAATAAATTGTTTACCAGAGATACCCTTGATTCCTGCAGCAGAAAGTTGGGTGTCGATGTCGTTCTCAGTGAAGATTGGAGGGAGGCCTTTCAGGATAAATTTGGAGTTCTTGTCCTGTTTGAATTCGTACGTAAAGAAATTTATTTTTTCTTTTTCCAGGAATTTGCACACTTTCCCGTGATCAGAACGATTTTCGAGCGAGATGATGGAGGAGTTACCTCGGCACTTGAATTTGAGGCCTTTGTTGATTACTTCGGTAATGATGCTATTGCTGAGTAGTTTAATACCAATATTTCCATTGTTGATGACAATGGGAGGAGTTGAATCGGTGGGTACAGATCCAGGAAGAATAGTTAGATTAACAAAAGTTGGGGTGATGCCACGTGGTACGGAGAGGTTAGTCGGGGATTCGTCGACTCCGGTTTTTTTAATCTTTGTTTTTTTGCCAGTGGGGCTCATCTCATTTTTCCTTTTGAAAGTATCAGAAGAGGTTTTTTTAATGTTTCTATTCACTCTAGGGTGGCGAATAGCAACGGATAGTAGCAATAAGTAATTACTATAATAGAAGATTACGAAAAAGTAAGCGCCCGAGTAAAGAGGACACAAAAAGCGTCCGTGTGGCTCGCGACTCCGTGCGAAACTGGCTCAGCTAACATGCACTTATATCTTGTGATTTTAAATTATGCATATGAATCGTATGTCAACTGTGTAGGAATAACTTTAATTAATAATTTCTTCTTATGATTTACTTTATCCATTGACATAAGTTCTCTTGTCTTGACTTCCCCTTTAACCTTCCCATAGCAATCTATAGCTCCTAACCCCTTTGTAAAAAATACGCACAATTTTTTTTGCAACGAATTGATTGTCTTCATTATCATTATTTATTGTAAAATAAATAACAGTAACAATAGTAAATTGTTCTTTTATTTTATTTACGAAGCTACTCTGAAGGGCCCAGTTTTTTTGCCAAGCTTGGTCTAGTAATGGGCCAAGTGTTGGCAGAGCAATGCGACACCAGTGTTTGGTTTGTCATTGTCTCACAACATTGAGGTTAGTGATGTTCTACCAATTCTTCAAGAGCCAAATTTTAGACAAGCGCTTGTCAAGATTTGTATATCGGCGCATGGGCCCCCAGTACTAGGCAATCGTCGAGTGAGTAACGAACAATGAGTGTATGATTTGTCATTGGCTGATGAAAAGTTGGGCCGAAGATGCTCTGCCAATTTTCAGGTAGCCATCACTGGACGATGCGTTACGTGATCAATGGGGTACCATTGATCGAACAAACCAGTTTTTGGTTCGTTATTGGTTGACGAATTGTTGGGTCAGAGATGCTTTAACAACTTTCGACAGCCAATCCTCAGCCAAACATTGAACCGAAATAGCCAGTACTCACTAGTAATCAGCCAAGACTCGGCTATTAATTATGACCCAATTATTGACCAGCCAATTTAGGGCCACGCGTTGGCCCGAGTATGGTGAGTCAATTACATGTACGCCAGGACTCGGCCGAGCCCAGGCCCAAGCAACTACACTCACCCAAACCCTACTTGGGTGAGGTCAATTTTCTCAAGATGCATATTTTCAGTTGTAAAACCATGAGTTTCCGAGTGGTGAAGGATTTTTCGGTAACTTACCAAACAGTACACTATCCTCTAAATATTACCTAACATTCATATAAGTTAATAATATGCTAACTCCGCTGCCATTGAAGATTTCTCTGCTTTTTTGCTTTCGATTAGAAGCATTAAAATTGTTCGATCTGTCGATTTTCTATTTTTACCTTAGGAAATTAGGTAGAACGATCTGAAACGTTAAAGTATGAAGTTTCAGGGCCATAGGTGTAAGTGCAGATGATCAACTACTAAGTCCACATGATCGTCAACTTTTAGGAAAGGGAAGAATAAACGGGTAAATTATGTCCGAAAAATCTGAAATGTTGTCAGTTCATAGGTTCTAATATAGACTTGATCTCTGCTTAATTACAGCCCGATCGGTGGAGTAGTTTTCGAAGTATCGGTAACTGTTTTTGGAAAGTTTTTTTGCAAATATCTTAAAAACTATCCAAACGATTTTCTTTTTTTTTTAAATATTTGTCTCAATGTGCATTATATACATCAGTCAAGATATACATATATGTTCCTACGAAGATTTCGAGTTATCTCAAATTTTATGTCTTTCAGAAAAATTCGTTGTACGCGCTCTCTGAATTGTAAAAATCAAGATATCAACTTATAATTCGGCAGAAAGTTTTTTCTTATGAGCATAATGTTTTCTATTTTTTCGAAACAATTGTTGTCGGAATAGCTATAGATCCATTCGGAAGCTGGCTACCAATTGTATTGGTTGAAATAAAAGATGAGGAAAAAAATCTAACGCATACAGTAATGGTTAAATGTCTCCTACCAAATAGGCTCGGTCAACTGATTGTTTAGAGAACAGGAGGGTAAAATGGACCCCCTAAGTAGAAACTCGTTCCTCAACAATTTTTACCACTCGAATGACTAGCCCTTACCCTCAAAAGCGTGTACCTAAATTTGTGCAACGTGTTGACAAAACGAAAATTGTAGGGGGGAGATGGGAAAAATGGAGTTCCATCCCTCTCACGATTTTTTTTTCGTGACTATAAAAAACAATGCATTGGTGCTTTATGCAAATAGTGTTTAACGTTAATCAGAAATCAGTTTTTTACAATTGTTCAAATCTTTATCAATTGAATTTAATATGCAGGATTCAAATTTCGTGTTAATTAATTACAGATGAAATCTAAACTACATCTTTATCAAAAATGCCAAAAAAAACTTCGAAAATAGGAAAAAAGTAAGGATCCATTTTATCCACACGGTCAATTTTACTCTTTTACTATACTACTCGTAAATGAATAATTGAGACAAATAATTCTTGTTTTCAGTGCGTATTGCTCTCCTCTTAGGATACCCATCTTATTTGCAGTTGCCCGGCGATAAGGAGAGGAAATAGCATGATCCTCGATTTAAATACAAGTATTTGCAAACATTGAGAATGAGACAATGGCATAGTCCTATATCACGTGTCTCAAATCTAGTATAAAAAGATAATCGACTTTTCGCCCATTTATCATGTTAAATTCAAAGCATCTCCTTTAATTCTGCGAATAATTCAAATAATCCACCGTGTGCACCCAATTATCGTACTCATTACGGCTACAAACGAGCCGACATATTGCACGTGTGGATAAGCCAAAAGGAAAAGGTGAAGCGTTGGCAAAATTTTTCAAATGCTCTTGATTAGAATAATGGAACATGCCATTGGGATAACGTTCCGTAACACATTTGAATGGAAGTGAGAGAGAAAATAAAGAGCAAACACTGGAATGCAAATGCCGAGTTGAGGATATAGACGAGTACACGAGAATGAGTCACACGCGATTGGACACACGAGGTTTTACCGATAGAGACTGTGAGTTTGAACTCGAGCATTAATGTATCTTATTTTTTATATTCATATATGCACATCCTTGAGGTAGAAAAGTATTGCTAATTAGTCTGGAGAATGATGGGCTTCCTGTCGTGTACTCTAATTTCCTAATTTCTCTTCAGAGGTTTCTTCTTCTTAATATTTCGCGGTGGTGATTATTCTCCCTTCGGAATATGATAATTCACAGACACCTTGTGTGTTTCTCAATGATCATTGGCACCTTTAACAAGAATTAGAATAAAAGCCAAGTCGAGTTGTTGAGCATAGAAAATCGATTGTCGGTCGTTTGTTTGTTCCATCCAGACAAACAGGACTTTTGTGTGTAACGATACATCATCGGCTTCTTATTCTATTTTCCATTAGAGCTTTTTCCGTTTACATGGTGAAGACATTCCCATTAATTGTTCAGAGAACACATCACTCGGTCAGTGCGGGGTGAAGACATTCAAGCCATTCCAATAACGAAATGGAAGCTTTCCTAAAATATTATTCATAAACATACATTTATTTTCGATACACTTATTGTTGATACTGAATTAACAATTCACTTCCGAATGGGTATTTATTTTTATGGGAGGCAAAAGAAATACACCAGGAAGAAGAAACCTTTCTGTAAAAAATTTTTTCTGTAATCTATTTCTTCAGGGAATCCATTTTTAAAGCTTATTTAAACGTAATGATTCTATATTTAAATTTAATTTTGACACAGTTTATTCTGAATTTTATGAAGATGTATACGTTTATCAAGATTACAATCACGACGCAATCTGAATGAAACAGGCATTATTTTGAGGTTGAAGAGAGGTTACGGTTCCATATGCAAAAATAACCAATCAATATGATTGTAAGTAAAATATCAGAATGCAATAGATTTTTTTTTTAATGCAAAAATGATCAAGCGTCATTATGTCGCTCAACTAATGCTAATGCTATTTTAACTATCTTCCTGCTTATTTAAGGGAGCATCAAACGGATGTATAATCCGGCGATGCAAGAACAAAATTTGCGAAAACAATATCCTGATACAATGGACGAGTTTTAAATACTAATTGTTTAGTCGGCAACATTAGTTTTATAGTTAAGCTTTTTAAACTATGGCACAAAAACCGGGAAATCAAATTTGAACGGAAATAGAAGATTTCGATTGGAAAGAAAATGTTTTGATGATTTTTTACGGAGAAAAAATATACTGTTCAAGCAGTTACAGAAATAGACGGAATGACGAACTGCTATAACCCCTTTCAAATGTATTCTTCTGAATGTTTTGAAATAGAGAGAAATTAAGAAGTTTTCAAAGTAAAAGCCCTTGGTCCTTTGATGGTTTCTCAGTTTTAGGCTCAATGACAAATTTAATGCATCGTGCAGACAAATTCTATTGTTAAAATAACTCTTGAGAATTTTTCATCCGCGAGGGTATCATCAATATGGCAGGCACTATTACCCTGAAAATTTATTCGTGTACCATGATCTTTAACGAGTCCGTAACATCCCGGATCGCAACTGCAATCAGTGTCGATTGAACCCAGGCGTTTGTTACGTCCTAGGCGTTAGCGGGTTTTTCATTTAACGAGCGAGTCAAATGCGCGTGCCTCACTGCATTTGTCTAAATGCATAGTGCATACACAAACCTCAGCCCAATAGAACATTAAACCCGAGAGAAAATACAATGTTGCAAAAAATTGTGAATACTCGATGGTGTTTGTTGCAGATTAGAATAGGTCAGAAAGTCACACATTGTGTTAATGATACACCCACGTGCCTTCGTAATTATGGACAATCAAAGCGTGAGATAAATCCAGAACAATCCTACGAATCTCACAGCTCTTAATCTCCTCTTATTATTCTGCAGTGAAACTATAAAGAACGGGAAATTGAATTGGATAGGCCAAGAATTTCATGTAAATAATTTGGTTCATATCTCCGAAGCCGATACAGTTAGGGAAAACCACCAAGATTTTTCAACGCAATTATAGAGTTTGAAAAATGACACATCAACATTTTTCTGTCAGGTAATTCATTTTGCATATATTCGGCTTTTAACTTCATTTATAATATACTTTAAAAATAGATTACTTTTGAAAAGTTATGTAAAGTATACTTAATATGCTTGTAAAGTATTTGATCGCACTGAAAAGGTATAAAAACTGAAATTCAATACGTCCTCTACATTGAAGGTGCGCTATCCCGAGTGAAAATTTTATCATGCAAGCCTGAGGTTTACTCCGGACTTGATATGGCGGTGATCAGTTTCAACTGATCAGGCAGATTTTGATAAAAAACTGATAAGTCTTCGATTTACTCTGCCTGATCCGTACTACTCTAATCAGGATCTGATGAGGTCAATCTGACCAGGAGGACTTAAACTAAATTATTTCATTATTAACTTATTATTATTATTATTATTAAAAGTATAACAGATGAAATTTTAATTGAGTAAATTGTCGCGTCTTAAAGTGACCAAATATCCCCAATATACATCGTATAAGCAAAATAAAGTTCACCTAATAAAAATAACGCGATATTCCAGTGTTTAGGGCATAGGATTAGTACTCGCAAGGTCCTCAGTTCGATCCCCATTGTCGACAAAAGTAATTAGATTTTTCCAGCATTAATTATAGTCAGTATTTATGGATAGAGATAATGCAATGTAAAAAAAATGATCTCTTTTTTATTTTGAATTCGTTATCATTAAGAAATATGTTAAATTTCGGTTAGCAAGTATTAATGGGTTTTGTTTGATCAAACTCTGGTTCGGCACGTGTCATCGAATCCGTATTGAGTCAAGGCGTTTTATGCTTGATCAAGCCCTGATTAAGTTGTAGGATCAGTACCTGTTCCAACGTCATGTCTGACTTGATCCGGACTTGATTCGGACCTAAGCTAAATTTCCACTCGGAGTGCGTCAGATATAATTCGTTTAAGGTAGTGCTCCCGTAAATGGAAGCAACGATGAGATTTCGATGAAAATTTATATACAGATACATTCTAAAGCAAAAAAGACTTAGTTAAATTTTTGGAAGCTTCGATTTTTCAAATTTTTCACCCTAACCGTTTTCGAAATATGAATTGTTTTCAATTAAAAAAAAATTCAAAACTTCTGAAAAATTGACCCAATAAATTTTCTTGAAATTTCAATTTTAAACTGTTTTTTTTTTATTTGAAAAATTGCGCGCATGGTGTGCCCAATGACGATTGCATAATGTCAATATTCCAATGATTATTTCCATTTTTTCCAAATTCATTCCAAACTCGAAATTTTATAATCACATGATATTAAAATCGGAGGTTTGCGATCTCGTCTTCAATTGGTGGTCATTTGCACTTTCAAATAATTATTGACTGAAAATTTTCCAAGTGCCCACGTTGCCACCCTCAGATCGCCCTGCAGAAAATCGATTTCAATCATCTAATTTAACTTCTTATATTCCTCGAACTCTGAAGATGATCTTAGAATTGGACTTTTGGGATCTATATTAAATTCTACATTGAATTCGTTCATAAATCGAAAGTGTGACACTTATCAATAGATATCAAATTGACAGAATCGACTTTGTATATATATATAATTAGATCTTTCGGAGCTCTTCGGAATGAAATATGAGTTATCCTCATTGAAACTTTTCTATACAGTGTAAATTTCAATTTAAGAGCAGTTTCGAAAAGTAATGCAAGGCAAAATTTTGCCTTTCACGATGAAGTATTCACGGACTATGTAATGATACTCAATATTGAATAGAGTACCTCAAAGCACACTCCAGGGGATATAAAATGGCATATAACTAATTTCAATTGAGGAAAGAATCAATTGATTACGACCAATCAAACCGGAGAACTCTCAGAATTAAGAAACTATCAAATTTAACTTCAAACGATAAATCATTCGCCAACCACATGATCAAACCAAATATTCCGTATATCACGTTGAAGTACATTTAACGCGCTTTAAAATGATCTATGAGTTATCCTTATCCGAGTAGAAATAGAGAAATTCTCGTCAATTGGATGAAAATAAAGCCAAAATCGGACATCATTTTGTTTATAATGGATACTGCGAAAATATTGATCATGAAGATGATTTTCAACTTTTAAGCAGAAATTACACGATTTCGGCTGGTCCGTTACTTTATTTGTTTTTTTTTAATTCTCGAACAAAGTTTAATTTTTTCCATGATTTTTGACATTTTTTTCATCATAGGGAACAAATTCCTTCTATATTCCCCTTCATATTTGAAATTTTGCACTAAAAGAAGCGAAGTGTAATGTTGATCCCTTTTGAAAATTTGAAATATGTAAATGTGAGACTTCAGAGTAACCATTAATCACATTAAAAAAGAAAATCAAACATCGAGTTCCTAGAACAGAAGAAAATACGATGAAAATATTAAAACAGAAAAAAAACATCACTCCCCTTCGCTCTTTCTATCGCGAAATTCAAGATACGAAAAAAATATAGAAGTAATTCCCTATCCCTTTTAAAAAAAAGCATGTAACGTTTTTTGTCAGCTTTTTTTGGCGCTATGCATATCAAAATATATTTATATAATATGATATATATATAGATAT